>NW_017674096.1:0-93628 GCF_001879085.1 Nicotiana attenuata | reverse complement strand
CTATAGGCAGGGTTTCTAGATGCATAATGAAATGCCTATAGGCAGATATCTATATGCAGATCACATAAACGAAGCTTGTGATTGCAGAAATAAAACCTAAGCATGGATATCTACCCCACATGCATTAATAATGGACGAGACCCTCCATTTTTTTTTACTAATACACCCAAAGTTTATTACAAATTTTACAAGCTTGAATAAATCCAGAAAAAAAGTAAATTACAATCAGCAACTAAAATTCCAACGAAGGAGACCTAATTCAGACTCCCTAGTCGGATACATGAAATAAAGTCAACTTCCAAGATGAATTTTAAAGCCTTTCTCTTATTTTGGGATGTGCCAAAGTTCCAAGGAGCTTCATGAACTCCAGCATGCTACAACCCAAAATAATCATTGCGGAATTAGATTTATGGTGCAGTGTGGAAGAGGCCAGCCTCAATGTCCAAGTTCAGAAGGGAACTCAAGGCCCAAGGCCAAGGCTATAGGAGGGGGCCAGAACTTAGAGTCTTCAGGAGTAAGTGTAAGTGCAATAGAGGGGGAATAGGGAAAGCCATGGCAGGTGGTGGTCATGGCAGCAATTGGGATGCTGACACCACCCTGACCACCTGATACTTTATAAATTGGGGGAGTTGGGACTCTAATGTGAGGTCCAGGTTCAGCCCTGGGCAGCAATTTAGCATGGCTGCCAGACGCCATGAACTTAACTCAGCACACATAGGAATGGGGTATGGGATTCATAATAGAAGCAAGATACAAGGAAAGAGCAGGCAAAGGGGCCATTCCCAGCATGAACATATTGGCACACCCTCCAGCCTAACTTAGAGGTTGGGGTGCAAAACTGAGTTCATGGACACAATTCTTGTTTGCCATGCCCTAGTCCCCGCTCCAACCACATAGGGGGTAATGGGGATGGGAGCAAGTGTTCAAAAAAAGAAAAAGAAAAAGAAGCAAGCAGTAGCAATATGCCATATTGAAATGTTGAACTTTTACCAGAAAAATAGACAATGGATACAAGGACTGGTAAGTCAACACATGTGGTGAATGCTGACAATTAAGTTAAGGAATAACAGTTTCATAAAAGAGTACAGTAAATGAAAAGCAGTAGTCTTGTAAAAAGACCAAGTGCAGACAGAAGCAAGAATACTCTAAGTATGTTGTTTCGAAGAGAATTGTGTAATTGTGAGTCCTGAATGTGTCATCGTAGTGTCCTTGTGAAAAAATAAGGGTCGTGGTATTTATTAGTGTGAAAGTCATAGAAAATAAGGTAAGAAAATAACTGATAGACTGATTGTCAATCATTACATAAGACTCCCTTTAATTAAAGGATTCAAATTCAAACGGAGTATAAACAATTAAGGAAAGAAATTAATCAACGCTTGGTGTAAAGCATGAAATTTGAGGGCAAATACTAAAGGTTATTTAGCAAGTTCATGGCACACGGTTGATGAAAAAATAAGGACAAGGGAATCAATCGAAAAAATAAATTGCAGCCTCCTTGTCTGAATGACAAGTTAGGAAAAAGAGTAAAGAGGGTTCAACTAAGAGAAAAAATCAGTAGCAATCAATCCAGACCTTATTAAAAGGAAATTCGGAATCATCAATAGTTTAGCAAAAAACCTTTTTAGAAGAAGAACTTCACATATATAAAGCACACAAATATTCAACAAGAAGGGAGTTGTCGTCTGGTTAGCAAAAGATTAACATAGAAACAGTCATAAAAGTTCAAAGGGGGGTCCAATTTATAGACTCAAAATGAGTCTGAGAGTTTGGGGTTTCAAAGTAAAACCCTAGTCCAAACACAAAATCGAAACTTACCCAAAGAAATCCCAAATTAGGGTTTTCAAGTTTGAATCAATTACAGAGATGAGGGGGCAAGCCATTGAAAACAGACTCAGAGGTTCTTTAAGAGACTTAGGAGAAAGCAAACAAATATAACAGCAAAGTTCGCAAACACAGAGTGAAAAAACTGATTTGAAACATAGTGAGAAACAGTAGAGGAAAACATGTTTAAGAAAAACTGGGACTTAAACAAGTTCAGAAAGAAAAGAGATAAATAATACTTAAGAAAAAGTAAGAGAAACATATTTAAAGGGAACTCAAAACAGGTCTAAGTAAAACAGTAACACTAAGAACATGGTAGAGAAATACAGTAGAAGAACACGAGAGCACCGGAAACAGTATAGCAAAAAGAACATAACAGTAATAACACAATGGGATAAACATTGAGATCCATGGTATAAGAAACATAAGTAAAAAAAGAACGAGCACAGTAGGATGAACAATGCAACACAAAAACACAACAGTAGAGGACATTGCGTGCTAGAAAAGAAGACATAAGAACATAGTATAGCCAAATACCCACACAAAGAAAAGAAAAGGAAAAGTCAGAGAAATACCTTAAGTTTCAAGAAACCTCTGAAGCGGAAAGAAGCAATTTTTGAAAGGAAAATTTAGGGAAAACGTTGAAAACTCAGGTAGAGCACAGAAACATGTACAAAATCTAAAGAAAAATAGAGAAAACCTCGATAGCTAGGGTTTCAGAGGAACCCTAGAAGAGAAAGGCTTGGGAAAAGGTCGATCTAAGTCGGATAAGCTTAGAACCAGGCTCAAAAAGCTTGGATACGTCGGAGCAAGCCGGAGAAGCCATGAAACCTTGAATCGTGAAGATTCGAACGACACTCATCGAGGTCAGACCCGAAACTTCGAAACACATGCGTTCAAAAGAAACAGAGGGAGGTGAGTATGAGGCCATCATGGCCTGAGAGGCCATGGATTCAGGTGAGTTGGAGGTTGAAAATGGTGGAAGGCGATTAGGGTTTTCAAGAACATTCGAAAGAGTTTGAGAGGGGGAAGGTTATTCAGAGGCGGCTGGCTAAACGAATACGGGGGATTGAGGGCGTATGGTGGGGGAATTAAAAGGAAAGGGGTAATCATGCCGTTGATCAAAAGGATCAACGACCTGATTAAAACAGAGGCCGGGCGGGTTGGATAAACGGGTTAGGGTTGGATTAAATTAGATTGGGCTGGTCCGGAATTGGGCTGGAAATTGGCCAATTAGGGGTCAAATTTGCTATGATTGAAATACGCAAAAATTGAAACGAAAAATAGGCCCAGTTTTTAAATAGCCAGTTTTGTGCCTTTTATTTATAAAATATTAAAAAAGATTTTTAAACATAAATTAAAAGTACTGAACGCAACTAAATGATATATAAACATTAATTTAAAAATATGGACCCAATTTACAGTATAGGAATGCTATTTATCTTAAAATAGGCCCAAAATTGCCAATTGTATGCAATTTTAAGCTTAAAATACCAGATAAATTATTAAAGAAATTACAAAAATCCCCTAACTATATTTTGGCGTAAATATGAGAAATA
The DNA here is from genome assembly GCF_001879085.1 of Nicotiana attenuata. Lineage (NCBI taxonomy): Eukaryota > Viridiplantae > Streptophyta > Magnoliopsida > Solanales > Solanaceae > Nicotiana > Nicotiana attenuata. Next base: position 90,248 of record NW_017674096.1, on the reverse strand, counting down.
AAAAATAAGTTATTATCAAATAATAATTTTGGGAAATAACTATTAATTTTTGTACTGCTAAAAATGGACCAATAATTGATTTTAAAATCTTTTTAAAAAATTAGAAAAAATTCAAACACTTAGCTATGCTTATATATGCATATTATGCTATTTTGAGAGATATTTTGTATATGAAAATTATATTAGGGGAAAAATTGGGTATCACACAAGCTGCCCCTCTTTTACCCCGGGAAGGATGAGAGAGTTGTCGGGTAAAGACATGAGGCCAAATTTTGACTGAACAAACGATTGAAGAATTTTGAACCAGAGCTTCTGGTTCCTGAGCCGCTACATATCCTCCGTTTTACAGGAATCAGGCCATATGTAGTTCGTGGATCCAGTCGGCGGCATATTGCCGATGGAGATTTTCGAAAAAAATTGGGACGCGATATCAGGTTAGAAGGACAGTCAAAGTCTAGTAGGCTGCGGGAACTGGAGCGGATCCGCCCCGCTGAGACGGCCGTTGCTAGCCGGTTTACTTGCAAATGAGCAATGCGAACATATATTGTGCATAAATTTAAACGTAATGCAAGTTCGTTGGACCATAGATGCTGTCCTTAGGACGATTAGGATTACGTCCTCAGACCACGATGTCCCTGGGCCATGAAGCATAATAATAAAGGATCGCGGCTATGAATGAATGCTCTCCGGCTATGAGAATGATGCCTCCTGAACCATGATGCCTTTTGAATAGATGCTAAGGCAGAGATAAAAGTGGGGTCCTCGGCCATGATATGTCTCTTGGGCTAATGAAAATGGTGCCTCTGAACGATGACGCCTTTTGGACAATTTTGGGATCTTCAGCCCATGAACATGCGGGGTTTGGCAATCTTTCAGCCGATGCTAAGACTCAAATAAAAAATGGCGATATTTAAGCCGATGCTAAGTGTAACATAATAAGTGGCGATCTTTCCAGCCGATGCAAGACTTAAATAAAGTGCGATATTTTCAGCCGATGTTAATAAGATTAAATAAAATGGCGATATTTCAACCGATGCAAAACTTAAATAAATGGCGATATTCAGCCGATGTAAAGATTTAAATAATGGTCGATATTTAACCGATGCTAGGTGAAATATAAGTGCGATCTCTCGGCTTATGCAAGAAAGAGTAAAGTGGCGATGTTTTAGCCAGCATAAAAATTAGATGTAATAAAAGTGGCGATGTTAGCAGAACGGTAAGCCTTATGCAATGCAAGGAATGCAGGATGAAGGTAGAGCTTAACCTCGAAAGGGTCAGAAAGGAGCCTTATGCAATGCAAGAATACGCAGGATGGACGGTAGAGCTTAACCTCGGAAGGCAGAAAGGTTAGCTATGAATGCAGGAAATGCAGTGGACAGGTAGAGCTTTAACCTGGAAGGCAGAAATAGTAGCCTTATGCAATGCAAAAATGCAAGTGGAGTAGAGCTTAACCCTCGGAGGCCAGAATAGAGCCTTAATTGCAATGCAGGAAATAAAAGTGGACGGTAGAGAGTTTAACCTCGGAAAGGCAGAATAGTAGCCTTATCAATTTATGGAGACAGAGCTTAGTCTCGGAAGGCAGGAAAGGAAGCCTTGTGCAATGCAAGAAATGCAAGCGGAGGTAAGCTGCTAACCTCGGAGGCAGAATAGTAGCCTTATGATTATAGAGACAAAGCTTGAGTCTCAGAAGCAGAAAGGTAGCCTTGTGCAATGCTAGGAATGCAGATGGAGACAAAGCTTAGTCTCGGAAGGCGTCTCAGAAGGCAGAAAGGTAGCCTTATGCAATGCAGAAAAATAAAGGCGAATAATAATGAAATCTCTTAGCTGATAGATGATAGCTGAAAGCTGATTGCTGTATTGTGGTATTGTGGTTGCTGGGGATATCTCATACGGATAGCAATTATAAATAGGCGATGATTCTGAGAGTTGTATTCCTAAAAAGTATGAGTGTGTAAACGTATCTGATGATTTTATGTCTTGGGTGCCTGCATCCAAAGAAAAATCGTGGAAGTTTTGTAAAAGGGGGAAAGGTTAGCCCGTCTTCCCGTGGACTCGCTTGTCCCTGCCTCGGCTCTTGTTTTCATTGGGGGCAAGGTGTCGCTAAACAAGCAATTTGATGTAGTCATGCATGATTTAGTAAAAACGTAATATAAATACATGGTTGAAAATAGTTCTCTTTAGATGAACCGACGGCTGCGAACGCGTTCAAGACATTGCAACCTCTCTCGCTTGAATTTTGAGGGTCCTCCCTCAAAATTCTGCCCAGTTTTACTGGGCTGGTGCTTCTGACGCTGCGTGCGATGACTGGCTGAAAATCAAACTTCGGAATTTTTGAGGGTCCTCCTCAAATTCTGCCCCAGTTTCCAAGCGGGGGAATGAAATTTTATTAAATTGTGACCGAACCACCGTAGGGCTGCCTAATGTATCCCCTCTTAAACGGGAATCTTGGTCGCGTAGTTCAAATTACAATCAATATAGGAAAGCATAAGAATTACACATAGTAAACGCTTGACTGCATCTGAATTAATTGGCTTTGGCCAGACTTCTCCATCCATTTCTACAAGTATGAGGGCTCCCCTTTAGAACCCGGTAAACATGTACGGGCCCTGGCCAGTTTTAGGAGAGAAACTTCCCTTGCTTCATCCTGATACGGGAAAATTTTCCCTTTCAACACCAACTGCCCTAGCGTGAATTGTCTCAGCTTGATTCTTTTGTTGAAGGCTCTGGACATCCTGTTCTGAACAATTGACCATGGCAAAATCTGCATTCATTCTCTTCCCATCTGTTAGAGCTAGTTGTTCCGTACAGCTTTTACCATTCTGCGTCGTCAAAGTTCTGCTTCCTGTATGATCTCAGGAGGTAATCTCCAGCTCGGCGGGAATGACTGCCCTGTACATAAACCAACAATATTGGAGTTGCTCCGGTTGATGTGCGAACTGTGGTACGGTTAATCCCAATTTAGAGCAAAACGATGTTTTCGTGCCACTGTCTTGTGTTTCTCTATCATTTACTCATTAGTATCTTCTTATTGTTCTTATGGCTGCTTCTACAGCTCCATTCCAATACTAAGGTCTGTAGGCTGTAGAATTTTGTGTTAAAAATCTTGAAAATATTCACACCATTGCTTTCCATACAGGTCAGTGTTGAGATTGAACCCATTATAGTAATAGATTGACTCTGGATGCCCGAAACGGCAAACGATGCGGTCGCGGACAACGTCTGCCACAACTTTCTGGTCACTGCCTTATATGATGCGCTTCAACCCATTTGTGAAATAATCAATTGCCACTAGAATGAACCTGTGCCCGTTTGAGCGGCAGGTCTCGAATAGGTTCCGATACATCCATTCCCGCAAGCGGCGAACGGCCAATGGCGAAGCTGTTGCAGTAAGCTCGTTTGGAGGCACTTTTATCATGTCTGCATATATCTGACAGCGATGGCACTTCGAGACATACTGGAATGCAGTCCGTTTTCATAGTCATCCCAAATTAATCCTGCCCGGAGTATCTTTTGCTAAGACCAAAACCATTCATATGTGGACCCGCAGGTCCCCCTGCATGAACCTCTTTAACTAACCTGGAGCTTCCTTTGCTTCGACACACCTTAGTAATCCCAAATCCGGGAGTACTCGCATACCGGATTCTCCCGCTGTGAAAGAAGTGATTGGATAACTTCGTAGTGTGCGCTTCTGAGTAGCGTTTGGCAAAGTTCCGGATATTATCCTGTTGCCAAATATTCTTTGAATATCGTGAAACCAGGGTTTTCCTTATTCATCCGCATTTAGAATCTTGCTATAAGTTTATCTGCATATAGAAATCCTGCCTATAAGTTATTTATTACTGCATATAGAAATCCTGCCTATAAGTTATTCATCTGCATTAGAAATTATGTCTATAAGTTTCTGCGCTTCTGCATATGCACATTAGGCAAACACTCTATAGGCTAAAATAATCAATTGCGTCCTAGACACCATGCTCATAGGACTCCTGCACTTACGTAACTATTTTAAAATCAATAACGCTTAGAAGCCATGCCTATAGGGGTAATCGTTTAAATCTGATTCATCTACAAGTCTAAAATCAGTAGTAAATGTCATTTAATATCTGCAGAATTTGTTTGTTTCTAAAATCAGCAATCCTTCTTTAAAATCAGTAGGCCTTCTGCAATGTTAGATATCATGATTCATGCCTCATTTAGGCAAACCTGTAGGTAATTAATCAACTATACCAGTCTTTAATAATTACAACCAGCAAGCAGGTCTAATTCGGACTTCTTATCTGAAAATATGTGATATATCAGCCACCCTTCCTACGTTAAGTTTAACTAAAGACCTAACCAGTATTTGTAAGCCATGCTAAATAATTTGCTGCTTTGAATGAGGAGGCCTACTTGAGCCTTAACTGCTATGTGCTTCCCCATAATCTGCCTTATGTGTTTTTGTTTGCCGCTCTAGAATTTTATCCTTTTAAACCATACAAAACCCACATCTCCCTTCCCTTTAGTAGTAGTCCCAAATGCCTCCGGGACTGATAGGATCGGGGCGGGTACTAGCATGCAATAAGTAACGAAACCATTCCGCGTTTAATACCTTAACGGGGTGGGAAAGGGTAGTTATGGATATGATGACCGGTGCGCTAATACCACGTGTAGCCCCTCTTTGAGGAGTGATTACCGGGTATTGTATTGATGTGATCCATATTATTTGCAAACCTAGGACCCCCTTCCCTTTATTTGTTTATTTATCACTTTTCAGAATTTTCAAGCTATTTTCTCAAAATTCGAGTCCCTTTCTGTTTTCTTCAAACTTTAACTTATCTGCAAACTTTAATATGACAATCCTTCATATTTGAAGCCCTTATTTGCTTATTTGTTACTTGTACTTGAAGTCACAATTATTACATGGCCGGGAACCACACTAGTGGATCTTGAGGGGTGCCTAACACCTTCCCCTCGAGATAATTTCTAGCCCTTACCCAAACTCTGGTTCTTCAAACTCAAACCCTTCTTAGTGTCCTAATGCACTTAATCATTAGGTGGCGGCTCTTCAAACTCCAAAACCCAATTCCCAAAAGGAAAAAGAGTTATCCGCTCAAATATCGTAAACCCGATTTTGCGAGAAAAAGGGGGCGTCGACAAGTCCCTAGCTCGATTGAAGATTGTCGTTTGTAGTATTTCAGTTCCTCTGTAATTGTTTGCAATTTTGAATTGACAATGACTATGAAAAGCAGAAAGCTACATCTACTAGCACTTCTGCTGGCTTTTTTTTTTTTTTTGCTCATAGTGTCCTTTGAATGTTATTACATAGTACTCTATAGCCTAATACCTAATCTATTAGTGTTACATTTACTCTTTAGCTTGTTAAATTGTGCCTTCCTTTATTTCTTGTTAATACTGATTTGTTAGGTGAAGCGATTTGAAGAGCATTTGTTCTAATAACTGTTAAGTTTTTTTGAAACTTTTTGTTCTAATGATTTTACTTTTTCATAATTCATGACCTTTCAACCATCTCAAATTAATTTTAGGATGAATAATTCATAAATCTCGTAGTTTTCTTTAGGCGCGGTTAATAAATCATCGTGACTAATGGTATGGTTTTCGTGTCATGGTCACGATATGTAAATTACAATTCGGGTATGCATTTCATGTGACCCGTCCATAACTTCGAACAATATTAAAATTAAACATGTTGTGGATCGTGGGTACGGTTTCCGTGACGCGATTCGCAATGTGTACAAAACAAACGAGTGCGCGACATCTCAACTTGTTCAAATAAATTCCATAAATAATTAAAAGCGGTTTTAAAATGTTAAATACGCACAATAGGTTTTAAATATGTAATTAATCAGATTATTAGGCCAATTAATAATAGTTGAGCGACCGTACTAAAATTACGAAACTCGAGAGTGCCTCACACCTTCACCCGGGTTCAAAGAATTCCTTACCCGATCTTCTATGTTCGCAAACCATAAATAAGAGTCAAATTTCCTCGATTTGGGATTTAAAATAAACCGGTGACTTGGGACACCATAAATTATCCCAAGTGGAGACTCTGAAATTGAATAAATAATCCCATTTCGATTAATGTCACTTAAATTCAAAAAACTCTCTATCCCCCTGGGAAAAAGGAGGTGTGACAGCTCTGGCGACTCTACTTGAGAAAAGAACCTAGAACTTCTGGTTCAGGGTTTAGGATTCGAGCTTAGAATAACTGTTATAGTTGGCTTTTATTTATTACCTGATTTTTATGTGTTTGAGTCTAATGTGCTAAATGTCGCTTTTTACAGCTTTGATATTTCTTGAATTGTATATAAAATGTTACGAAACCCTCTTCTCTCTGAGTCCTCTATATCATATGGGAAGCATGCGCTTCGCGTGGCTTCTTTTCTGTTAGAGTCATATCCCAATTTTAGAACGAGGTTCGGACAAGTTGCAAAGCCGGTGAAGCTTCTGTATTCCCGGTACGCTGCCCCCTCCCCCCNCCCCCCCCCCCCCGACTCGAGTTGTCCGCTCGGGTAAGCCAGGTCTAGAACAATACACCCCAGGATTCAAACCTAGAATAACATACCCTCATGCCGGATCCCTAATAGGAACGTTTTGTTTGCATCACGTGCATTTAACTTTGGGGGCTCAACACAAGGGTTGAGTCCGTCTAGGACAGGTGCACCCAAATTAAAAGACCATCCTGATGCATCTTACTTGCTACTTGCGTATCTGTTTGTTCGGCTTGCATGTTGACTGGCAGCTAGAATAGGGAAAGAAAATTAAATAAAATAGAAAATCAAAAAAAAAAAATCAAGAGTGAGAGTTAGGTATTTGAAATCCGAAACTCTACCGAAATTTTGAAAAAAATAAAGAGAAATAAAATAAGCCAATATTTTCAAAAGTTATATTTCCCCTGTTCCGTCAAAACTGGCCGAACTACGCGGGTCTGATTCTCATCGGATGTGAGATACGTAGGCAAACCTCATCGGTTCCGGCCCACAATTTTTAAAAATCCAAAAATATTTTCCTTTACTTCCTCTTTTAGAAAACTCTTTCTTTGAGAACATAATTTTCAAGAATTCAAAAATATTTTCATTTACTTCCATCTTTAGAAAGTCTTTTTTTTGGGCCCCAATTTTTAAGAAAAAAATACAAAAATATTTTCATTTAATTTTTTTCTCAAAAACCAAAATATTTTCAATCCTCTTTCGAAAAATATAAAGAAAATTCAAGATTCAAATATATTTTCTTGCTTTAGTATATTTCTTTCATAAATTCGAAATAAAAGTCCAAAAAATTAAAATATTTCTTTTTTTTTCTTTAGAAGTTTTTCTTTCGAAAAAAAAACAAAAAATCGAAATCCAAAAATATTTCAAAACAAAAATTGAAATCCAAAAATATTTTCTTTCTTTCGGAAATTTAAAAAAAAAAGAGAAAAAATTTCAAAATCCAAAAAAAAAGTTAGTTTCTTTACTTTATTCTTGATCTTCCCGAACTACGCAAAGATCTGATTCATGTGGCGTCATGATACGTAGGCAACATACATAGAGTTTGATCGATTCGTTTTTGAAATTAAAAAAAAGGAAAAGAAAAAAATAGATGAAGTTATGGGATGTGAGAAATGAGAGGGAAAAAAAGAGTGATAGTCAGAAGGAAAAAGAAAGGAAAGAAAATGAGCAAATCAAGGAGCGCAAGAGAGAAAATGAAGAAGACAGGGGCAAGAGAAGTAAAATTGGGATGATGCCAAGTTGACTTCACACCCTCGAAGTCATTTTAGAACCGATAATTGTGATTAGGTGCATTGCACATAATGTGAGATTATCTTATGTTAAATGCCATAACGCTAACGTGATAACTTTATTTTGTTCATCTTTGTTATCTTCATTACAAGCAGAAGGGTGGTTGGTTTGTGGTTCCTAAACTGTGACTCTTCCCTACAACATAAAGTCAAAAGGCACTGGCAGATGACAACGGAATTGAGTTGGTTGATACTGGTGCTCAAAAGCAGTTGGTTGAACAAGAGAGTGGGTTGGTTGAAGAGGTAAGGATGTTGATACAACACATGGCGGACATGTATCAGGCTTGGATTACTGGGAAGGCACCACCCTCGCCACCACCTAGCTTCCTAGATGCTACCCTGACCCAAGCTCCGTTCACAGTGTCAAATGATCCACCATATTCTCCTGATTTTCCCTCTTATCGTAGCTTTCCTAACTTCCCTAGTAGCTCCATCGTTTGTCCTCTAACTACCTCTCCCAAAAATTGCCCTCCTGTCATATCCACTATCACAACTTCTCAACAACCTTTCTTTCATAGATCCAACAGTGAATGCCAGTTCAAACCTCTTGATACCCAGTACTACTCCGCAGAGTTGACCCGCCAGGTCCCAGACTCATATAATCCTAGCTCTCGGAATGAGCCTCATGTTGAGAATGAAAAGTTCATAAGGAAAGAAGAGCTATATGAGATATCCAGAAAGCTGAAAGGTATAGAAGAATCCTTAAAGAACATGCAAGGGATGGGAAATAACATGTCTTACAATGACATGTGTATGTTTTCGGATATTCATCTGCCTGCAGAGTTTAAAATGCCAAAGTTAAACTTGTATGATGGGCAAGGAGATCCAGTAGCTCATGTGAGAGGTTGTTGCAGTGAAATGAGAAGTGTTTGTGGGAAGGATAAATTGTTGATGACGTATTTCAGTGAGAGTTTGAGTGGGGAAGCCTTGGAGTGGTACAAGTTGCTCGGGTTTAGTCCTCCGATTGATAGAAAAGATGTTGCTGAACCCCGCCAACGACAGGATCTAGTGGGCATTCCTGCTCAATGCTTTCAGCCTCAATACCGACCCCATGAATATCCTCGTACTCTAGATAATCCTTCCCAATGCTACTTTTCTCCAAAAATCCCCAAAGTCATACCTCACTTTCCCAGTACTCTATCCACAATGCACTGCCATATGCTCCATACCCAAGAGACCCGCAATGGCCTGCACCACCTCCACAAATGTCTTACCCTCCTCCTCAAGCATGTCAACCACCTACCCGCAAGAGGTTCCAACCGAGGCCGGAGTAGAAAACGAAAAGGCAGCAGCAAAGAGAAAAGTCTTTCACTCCTATTGGAGAATCATATGCTAGTTTGTTCCAAAGGTTGAGGCAATTGGACATGTTGACGCCGATTCAGATAAAATGCGGAACCCCCTTCCAAAGAGTTCTGATTTTTCTCAAAGGTGCGCATATTGCTCTAATGCCCCGGGGCACAGTATAGAAAAGTGTTGGCATCTGAAAAGAGTAGTCCAAAAGCTTATTGATGCAGGTGACATTACCGTGAAAAATCCAGATGTAGCGGATACTAGCCAAAGTCCATTGCTTGTTCATCATGAGACGCATATGGTACGCATGATTTGTGTTGAAAAGGAATATAAGAAATCTTCTGAGCTCCTTGGAGGGCCACTTGTCGTAAAGTTTCCAGCGCTATCAATCTCGGTTCCAGTAGTTGATCTTAAGAACGAGTCGGAAAAAGAGACCCAAAAGCTATTTGCTGAGGTCAATGTGATTGAAATTGGTAATGGTATTGGTAATATTGATGTGGAACTCACTGGCTAAGATGTAAAGCTTGGTAATTGAAAAGACGCTCCTTTCTTGTCTAGCCAAGGGGAGTTTTGGTGGTTTATTTTGTTGTCATTTCTGTTGTTCGGGTTATTTTCGGGTTGTAATCCGGATATTGTCTTGTCACTCAAACCCTTCTATCTTTTTATTTTACCTAGTTTGTTTAGTCGTAGTAGCTCGTTTAGTGTTATCTAGTTTTTGTCCAGGGTTGTATCCCAGTTTATTTTACTTGTTTTGTTGTTCAAACCCTTTCACCGTCTGTCTAATGCAATTTCCTGTTTTTTGTTATTTCTAGTCAGTTTTTGTTTAGTTCCCTTTTCCTTTTATAGTTCTTTACATGCTGGGTCTAGTGACATGACATGCACACATAATTCTAGGCCCGGTCTTAAAAGTTAGTCTAATTATGAAGCAATGAAATAATTTTGAAGATGATAAGGGACGTTTGACGGAAATAAGTACAGATTTGGACATTTTGAGATCTTTTAAAGCCCGAACTGTGTGAAACTGGGGCAGATCATAAGGGAAGTTAATAGAATGACAAGAATTCGTTAAAGGAGAGTGCATCCCGGACAATTTGAAGCAAGCAACTTTGAGTTCATGTGCATCTCAAGTTACAAGATAAAGCCAAGGGAGTTCGCTCCAAACAGACGGAGGGTATCCATCGTCAAGAAGAAATCACCCAATGAGAGTTCTATACTTGACAAGGCACTAAAAAAAAGTGGAAGTCATAGCAGTGATATCAATGCCGAAGCTGCAAAAGAAATGTTGTACATGATCTTCCTTTTTCATTTTCAAGCTGCATGTGTTGTACTTGGCATTTTCAGGTATTGGGAGGCCCTCTTTCAGCTACCCAAACACTTTATACCATTCGATACCCCTTTTGAGCCTATGCTAATTTTCTTGACCTCCCCTATTTTGGAATCAAGTTAGAGTCAAAAAAAAAGTTCATTTCCCTATAGGTTTGTTTTAGAAAGTTCATCCAAAAAGAAATTTCAAAGAAAAAAAAATAAAGAAAAGAAAAATAACAACAAAAAGTAAGCATCCTTTTGAACTACGTTCGACCTAATTCTTGTCACCACAAGATACGTAGGCAGCCTTACGGTTCGGTCTCACCAAATAAAAATATTTCATAATCCCACGAAATCAAGAGGGGGGTAGTTTTTCTTAGTAATTTCATCTAAAAAAAAGAGAAAAAAAAGAGAAAAGAATCAAATTCTCTTGTTCTAGAAACTGGGGCAAAGTTTTTAATGGATTCCAAAAGTTGTAAATAAATTAACCCCTTTGCTCTTAGGTTTAATTTGAGCCTTCATGCCTTTCTTTCTTTATAACCTTGTCCAAAAGCCACATTACAGTCCAAAAAAAAAGACCTCCCAGATAATCTTTGAGAGTGCCGAGCTAGACATGCCAGGATTATATGATATTTTTTTACTATGGCCAACGCCTTGCCATCTGCAGAATCAGAGGAAATAAGAAGATAAGAACAAGATGAGAGAGCCTTATCGGTGAAAGCCTTCATAAGTACCATAAGGCGACGGTGAGTTGAGAAAAAAAAATGAGAGAGGCTTGATTTTGAAAACCTTTCGGGCACTACAAGTCGAATGAGGATCGTGAATCAGATAGGATAATCGGAACATTCAAGTCCAGTTTCACGGCTTAGAGGTATAACAAGAGTTGAACATTAGATTTGCTGGACAGATTAGGCCACTTAACCCAAAATGCATGTCGTGGTCATTGGAGTTGGTGTCCACATCTGATAAGTTTCCACTCGGTAATTTCTTGTTAAATGTCATCTCTTTCCATTGTCCCCTTACTTTGATCTTCTTGCTTTGATTAAGTCCTCTTTTTGAGTTTGTTCTGCCAGAACAAGTGAGAAATGACTTAAAATTTTGCTACCAGCTTTCCAATTGCACAAAGCAGAATCTGGCCTAGCACATCAAGTGGCATAAGTCAGGGAAAAGTGGCATGCGCACTGAGTTGATAACAATTGGCGTGCTTTGGGATTCATGTGAAATGAAAAGGTTAGGTAAATGTCAATTCATGAGCAGAGTGCAACAAATAGAGGATATTGGGCTCGAATGGATCGGAGGTGTTTTATGCGATAAGGGTTGACAGAAAATGGTTAGTCAATAATAGGCAAGGTCTCCCAAGATGAAGTCCAAGTTGATCATGACAAGTGCAAGAGAAATCGCCCTGTAGTCAAGGCCACAAACTAACCACCATGTTTTAAAATCACAAGTTTTCTTTGTCTGAAACAGGGATGAATCTTATGTTCATAACAAAGCTTGGAAGCTTGAATTTTTCAGGTGTAATGCCCCAGTTCTGCTTACACAAAGGCTATTGAAAAGATCGCACCTCCTAAGCATTTTCCCTAGTTAAGAAGAACCATACCTCCTAGGCATTTTCCCTAGTTGAGAGGAATCTTTGGTTTTCATTAAGTTCAGGGGTCCCGCCTAGAGAATAGGGTTAATTTTTAGTTTAGTCAAGCTTAGTTTATAGTTTTCCGCAAGCTCAGTCTCACATCTAGGAGACGCACTTCTTAGCCTGAGTCTTTCTTATTATACTTTCCAGGAGGCGCACTTCCTAGTTTGAGTCATTGAAGTTTCACCCGTAGGAGACGCACTTCCTAATCCTGGTTTTCAAGTTATATTTTTGTTTAGGAGACGCACTTCCTTTCCTAAATTGAGATTTCACCCCTAGGAGACGCACTTCCTAGTTTGGGTCATTTAAGTTCATCCCTAGGAGACGCACTTCCAAGTTTGAGTCACTGAGATTTTACCCCTAGGAGACGCACTTCCTAATATGGGTCTTTCAGGTTATACTTTTTAGGAGACGCACTTCCTAAATTGAGATTTTACCCCTAGGAGACGCACTTCATAAATTGAGATTTACCCCTAGGAGATGCACTTCCTAGTTTGGGTCATTTAAGTTCATCCCTAGGAGATGCACTTCCTAGTTTGAGTCATTGAAGTTTCGCCCCTAGGAGACGCACTTCCTAGTCTGGGTTTTTCAGGATATACTTTTAGGAGACGCACTTCCTAAATTGACATTTTACCCCTAGGAGACACACTTCCTAGTTTGGGTCATTTGAGTTCATTCCTGGGAGACGCACTTCCTAGTTTGAGTCATTGAAGTTTCACCCGTAGGGACGCATTTCCTAGTCCGGGTTTTCAAGTTAAATTTTTGTTTTAGGAGACGCACTTCCTAAATTGAGATTTACCTCTAGGAGACGCACTTCCTAGAGTGGGTCATTTGAGTTCATTCCTAGGAGACGCACTTCCTAGTTTGAGTCATTGAAGTTTCGCCCCTAGGAGACGCACTTCCTAGTCTGGGTTTTTCAGGATATACTTTTAGGATATGCACTTCCTAAATTGAAATTTCACCCTTATGAGACACACTTCCTAGTTTGGGTCATTTAAGTTCAGTCGTAGGAGACGCACTTCCTAGTTTGGGTAATTTAAGTTCAGCCCTAGGAGACACACTTCCTAGTTTTCACGTTTCACCCCTAGGAAACACACTTCCTAGTTTGATTCATTCATGTATCACCCTTAGGAGACGCACCTCCTAGTTTGGTTCATTCAAGTTTCACCCGTAGGAGACGTACTTCCTAATCTGGGTCTTGCAGGTTATTATTTTAGGAGACTGATAACTAGGGATTCTAGTCTATTTTATGCTCCTTTTTGCTAAAGTTTTGGACTAAAAGTGTATACAAGTAATCCCGAAAGCTAACATGTTGTGCTTGTTTGTAGTATTTGGTCAAAAAGAGACAAGAAAGTCAAAACCAGCTCAAAAAGGAGTGAAACCTGCACAAGTAAAAGCTGAGTCAACTGAGCGCTGACTGTAGAAAATCAACCGCGGACGCGGAGGGTCCACCGCTAAGCAGTCTTGATCTCGCGATCCGCGACAGAAAGTTCAGAGAGTGTGTTTTGGGGCTTGCAAGTTACCGCTGCCCGCGGTGCTTTTGTGTGGCAGCGATGTCTCTACCACGGCAAAGGTCCTTTTATCGCGGTCCGTGGTGGCAAAGTTCAGAGAGCTACCGTGGCCCGCGGCAAAATTATGCAGCAGCGGTGGCTTTAACGCGGCCGCGGTCATTTTATCGCTCTCAGCGGAAGCCAGATTCAGAGAACCAAAAGTGAAGTTACAAGTTGAAGACCGCGGTCCGCGATTGATTCTACGCGGCCGCGGTAGTCATACCGCTGCAGCGGTCCATTTTCCGCTGTCAGCGGTACCTCCGTCGGGGCAGTTTTGTCCGGAAAATTCATCTGTGTATAAATACTTCTTTTTCGGATTGTTAGGTCATCTTATCTTTGATAGAGCACGTGAACAGCTGGTTTTAGCCTTTTTGAGTAATTTTATAGCTTGTTTAACAATTAATCTCAGATCTTTATCTTGTAATTACTTTTTATGGGTTATTCTTCATCTAAATCTTTGATTTCTTCAGTTATTATGAGTAGCTAGACCCATTAGCTAGGATTGTGGCTCAACCCTAGTGTGGGTATTTAATGGATCTTCTATTTTAGGGCTTTAATGTTTATGGGTGAATGATATTTGGTCTAATTTGTGCTTTAAATGTTGAATCGGTGGTTGCAAACACTAATTTGTGCCTTTTTGACTTAGGCTCTTCTTGAGAAAGAGAGCCCAAGTTTAGGAAATTCAGGCCAACAAGGAATTGGGGTGCATTCTATCTCATTCAAGAGATTTATAGCCCCAATTAAAGGGTTAAATCTAGAGATAGTTATACCCGACTTGAGCCAATTTTGCCTGCACTATTTGAACACCCAATTGGGCTTGAGAAAGCCAATTAGGGCAAAGTCATTCAAACTACCGAGAGGTATAGAGTGAGTAGTTTCGTGCATTGGCTATATCACGATCCCAACTATAATAATTTTGCCCTAAGTTCTAGATCCCGTTCGATACTCACCTAGGATTAAGTCACTTCCCTAGTGCCTTTCCATCAATTAAGAAAACTCTACAAAAATATCATACTTAGTCTAATTTCCCGCATCATTAGTATTAAATTAGAATAGTGAACAAATAAAGAATGATTGGAAGTGCAGTTAAGAACATCGCACATTGCTAGATTAGATAGGAACCTAATTCCAAACCTTTCTTAGCTCTCTGTGGATTCGATCCCGACTTCTCAAGTAAAAGCTACATCGATCGCTCTAGCCACTCTATAGTGGTGTAGGGTTGGCTCCGATCAACTTTTTGGCGCCGTTGCCGGGAGCTAAACGATTTTGGCTATCTATCTAACTAGTTTTGTGTCTTGTTTTTATTTCCTTCTGCTTTACTAATTTGTGTGAGTTAATCAATTCAGGTACAACATGGCAAACAATGATCCTATTGGAAATTTTCTGGGGGAAGAGGTTGATGATAATGGAGAAGATGAGGTGCCTCTAGTACCTCAAGGTCAAAGAAGAGGCCACCAGGCCAATGACAACATTCCAGAACCTCCCCCGGCTCCTCCAAGAGTCGCTCCTTGGGTGCTTCCAAATGAGGGCTACGCAAGTGCAATTGTCCCACCCCGGATCCGGGCGGGCGATTTTCAAATTACAAATGTGATGTTGACTTTATTGGAGCAGCGAGGGTACTTCACAGGGGCTCCCCATCAGAATGCATATAAACATCTTAAAGGCTTCGTGGATACCTGTTGGGGAAGCAAGCAGACGAATGTGTCAGAGGATGTTTTACGCTTGAGATTGTTCCCTTTCTCACTTCGAGGGAAAGCTTTGGACTGGCTCGAAAGACTTCCCAACCATTCCATCCATACATGGGATTAGTTGGCGGACAAGTTTATAGCTAAGTTTTTCTCGCTGGGGCATATGGCGACTTTGAGAGATGAGATTTTGGCCTTCAAAAAGGAACCTAATGAACCACTTCATGAAATCTGGGAAAGGTATCGGACAATAGTGAAAGAATGTCCGAACAATGACATGACCGAAGCAATGATCCAGCAAACTTTCTACCGTGGCATTAACACGACCAATCAGTGTGTGGTGAACAAGCTAGCAGGGGGAAATTTTATGAACACACCCAATGTCGAGGCGTGTAAGATTTTGGATGAGATGGCAGATACTTCCTCAGCTTGGCAAAGTCGAGCTAATGTGCCACAAGGTGATCCCACAGTCATTCACCTGCACAAAGAGCTCCACGACCATAGTCAAGCAATAGCAGAGTTTACTACAACAATGAACCAGTTGGCAAGCTCAATTGCAGCAAGTTCAAGCGCCACGACAAGTAAATGCTATGGAAGGTGTCAATATGTTGGTCAACAAGAGGTGACAAAGAGGTCAACAAGGTCAAGGCAGCTCGAATCAATATGAGCAAGGTAATGGTGGTTTCAACCAAGATGATAGGTATGATGAGAAAAGTGAAGAAATGCAGTACCTGAACAATTATCAAGGACAAAGGGGCAATGCTCCTAACCAACAACAACAATGGAGATCCCAAGGCAATTGGGGGAATCAAAACCAACAAGGAAATAGCAACTGGGTAACAACAAATAGAATTGGGGCAACCAGAACAACCAGGGCAACTGGAGTGGCAACAACAATAATTGGGGAGGAAACAACAATCAGGGTCGTTGGAATAATGGCAATCAAGGAAATCGGGGGCAAGGCTTTCAAAGGCCTCTGATGTATCAACAACCAAACAACCCACCCCCATTTCCATCCCAAGGTCCTAGCTCTTCGAACAATGAGATAGGGAGGATCGAGATGATGTTTGAACAAATGATGAAAAAGAACGCCGACTTTGATGCTCAGTTGGCATCCCACAATACTTCAATTCG
This sequence comes from Nicotiana attenuata, assembly GCF_001879085.1. Classification (NCBI taxonomy): domain Eukaryota; kingdom Viridiplantae; phylum Streptophyta; class Magnoliopsida; order Solanales; family Solanaceae; genus Nicotiana; species Nicotiana attenuata. Next base: position 73,874 of record NW_017674096.1, on the reverse strand, counting down.
AAACTTGGAGGTTCAACTTGGCCAGATTTTACAATCTTTGAATACTCGCCCTAAGGGGGCTCTACCTAGTGATACGGTAGTAAACCCGAAGGGTAGGAACAATACCGGGCATGCAATGGCGGTGATTAGAAGAAACGGTCGAGGTGGTGATGTGAATGCCTCCAAGCAAAAGGAAATTGTGAGTGATGAAGTTGAGGTGCAAGATGATGTTATCCCTATAGTTGATGAGCAAGTGAGTGAAGAGAACTTGAATGCGGAAGTGAGAATTGATATTCATGATAATGAGGTAGAGACTCAAAATGTGTGAACCCGTCTAGGGAATACGTAATAGACATGCCGGAAATGGTTGTGCCTAAAGCCAAGGCTCCTTTGCCAAAGGCCTCCTCCACCTTACCCTCAAAGACTTGCGAAGCAAAAGAATGAAAACCAATTTAAGAAGTTTATAGAGATGATGAAAAGCTTGTCAATCAATGTTCCTTTGGTGGAAGCTCTTGAGCAAATGCCGGGATACGCCAAGTTCATGAAAGACTTGGTGACTAAAAAGAGATTTATGGATTGTAAGACCATCCAAATTACTCACCAAGTAAGTGAAATTGTGCACTCGTTGGCTCCAAAGCTTGAAGATCCCGGCGCTTTCACCATTCCATGTACCATTAGGAGTGTGAATTTTACAAAGGCATTGTGTGATTTGGGAGCAAGTATCAATTTGATGCCTTACTCCGTGTTCTATTGGTCAACCGAGAGCTACTTCAATGAGATTGCAAATGGCGGATAGAACTATGAAGAGGCCACTTGGTATTATTGATGAGGTTCCTGTCCAGGTGGACAAATTTATCTTGCCTGCTGATTTTGTGATTCTCGACTGCGAAGTTGACTTTGAGGTGCCTATAATTTAGGAAGACCTTTCCTTGCAACTAAGAAGGCATTGGTTGATGTGGAAGCAGGGGAACTCACCTTCCGGGTGGGTGATGAAAAAGTGGTCTGTCATGTGTGCAAATCAATGAGGCAGCCGAATAGTACTGAAGTGTGCTCTTTTGTGGACCTTGTCACGGAGGTGATAGCTGATGATACTAGTGCCATGATCAATGTGGAGGATCCTTTAGAAGCGGTATTGTTGAACCTTGATGTGAATGAGGATGAAGGAAGGGTGGAGTGTGTCAATGCTTTGCATGGTATGGGCTCTTATTCTTATGCGCCTCGTAAGCTCTCTTTGGATCTTGAGAAAAGAAAAACTCCCCCAACAAAGCCCTCAATTGAGGAACCTCCCTTTCTGGAGTTGAAGCTTTTTGCCCTCACACCTCAGGTATGAATTCTTGGGCCCTAGTTCAACATTGCCTTCTACTGTTTTCTGGATGGGTACTCAGGTTACAACCAGATATTGATTGCTCCGGAAGATCAGGAGAAAACCACATTCACATGCCCGTACGGGACCTTTGCATTTTCCAGGATGCCTTTCGGTTTGTGTAATGCACCAGCCACCTTCTAGCGGTGTATGATGGTTATATTTACCGACATGGTAGAGGATTTTTTGGAAGTGTTCATGGATGATTTCAGTGTTGTGGGTGACTCCTTTGATGAGTGTTTGAAGAATCTTGACAAAGTGTTGGCACGGTGTGAAGAGACAAATCTTGTTCTCAATTGGGAAAAATACCACTTCATGGTTGAGGAGGGTATTGTCCTCGGCCATAAGATCTCAAAGAACAGAATAGAGGTGGGCAAGGCTAAGATTGAAGTGATTTCAAAGCTTCCTCCTCCTACTTCAGTCAAGGGGGTTAGGAGTTTTCTTGGGCATGCGGGGTTCTACGAAGATTCATCAAAGACTTTTCTAACATAGTGAATCCTTTGTGCAAACTATTGGAAAAGGATGCAAAGTTCGTGTTCAATGAGGAATGCATGAAAGCTTTTGAACTTCTCAAGTACAAATTGACAACCACTCCTATCATAACCGCACCCAATTGGAGCTTACCTTTTGAGATCATGTGTGATGCAAGTGATGTTGCGGTGGGAGAGGTCTTAAGTCAAAAGATAAACAAGATGTTTCGCCCGGTGTATTATGCAAGCAAAACGATGAATGATGCTCAAGTGAATTACACGGTGACGGAAAAAGAGTCATTAGCAATTGTGTTTGCAATGGAGAAATTTAGGCCCTATCTCATGGGGACCAAGGTGATAGTTCATACCGACTATGCAGCACTCCGCTACTTGATGACAAAGAAGGATTCCAAAGCTCGGTTGATGAGATGGGTTCTATTGCTTCAAGAGTTTGACCTTGAGATTGTTGATCAGAAAGGGTGTGAAAACCAAGTGGAAGACCACTTGTCCCGCTTGGAGGAGGAAGGGAGGCCCCTTGATGGACTTGAAATTAATGATTCATTCCCTGATGAGCAACTCCTCTCGGTATCTGTGAATGGCATGCCTTGGTTTGCGGATGTTGCTAACTTTCTTGTGACCGACATTGTTCCGTGTGAGCTCTCTTTAACCAAAGGAAGAAGCTTAAATGGGATAGTTTGGACTACTATTGGGATGAGCCTTACTTGTTCAAAATCTGTAATGATGGTGTGATCCAGAGATGTGTTATGGAAGAGGAGCAAATGAGTATTATGGATGCTTGTCGTTCCTCTCCCTACGGTGGTCATCATGGTGGGGCGAGGACAGCTTCAAAGGTGCTTAGTTGTGGTTTTTATTGGCCTACACTGTACAAGGATGCGGGTGAGCTTGTGAAGAGATGTGATGAGTGTCAGAGAGCAGGTGAAATTTCAAAGAGGGATGAGATGCCTCTCACCACTATTCTTGAGGTTGACATATTTGATGTTTGGGGCATTGATTTCATGGGACGCTTTGTGAAGTCTTGTGGCAACACATACATTCTGGTGGCCGTTGATTATGTTTCAAAGTGGGTCGAGGCCGTGGCTTTACCCAACAACGAGGTCCGGAGTGTGATGGCTTTTCTCAAGAAGAGTATCTTTACTCGGTTTGGCACTCCTAGAGCTATCATCAGTGATGGGGGTTCCCATTTCTGCAATAAGGCATTTGACACTTTACTTGCAAAGTATGGTTTCAATCACAAGGTTTCTACCCTTTACCATCCTCAGGCTAGTGGGCAAGTTGAAGTCTCCAACAGGGAGATCAAGAGCATATTGTCAAAGACGGTTAATGCAAATAGGACTGACTGGTCAAAGAAACTGGATGATGCTTTGTGGGCTTACAGGACTGCTTACAAGACTTGATTGGTATGTCCCCGTACCGGTTGGTTTTCGGGAAAGCTTGCCATCTCCTGGTTGAGTTAGAGCACAAGGCCATGTGGGCCTTGAGGAAGTTAAATCTTGAATGGGATGAGTTCCGATTTCATGCTTACTCCAGTGCGTCCTTGTATAAGGACAAGATGAAGTACGTACATGACAAGTACGCTCGGGCAAGGAGTTCAAAGTGAGTGATTTGGTTCTCTTGTCAACTCCCGGTTACGACTATTTTCGAGAAAGCTCAAGTCAAAATGGAGTGGACCTTTTGAGGTGGTGCTTGTGACTCCGTTTGGTGCTCTTGATTTGAAAAACAAAAATGGTGAAATCTTCAGAGTTAATGGGCACAGAGTCAAGCACTATCTTGGCAAGTTTGATGACAGCCACGTGGTGGCAATGATCCATCTCAAGTGATTGATGGTAACCTGCGTCGTGCCGCGATGTTAAATCAGGCGCTTCCTCGGAGGCAACCCATGTGTTTTTCTTTATTTTAATTTTCTTTGTAGTGTAGGATTTGTTTTTGAACTAACTGGTTGTGAGATGTGTAGGTATGTTTGATGCAGTGTAGGACTAAGCTGAAGAAAAACTTGGCAACTCTCTAAAGTTGGACTGCTGACAACGGTCCTATTTTTTGCTGTCAGCGGTGGCCTTATCGCGGAGGTGGAAATTGGCGGCGGACGCAGTACTGGAAATTCCAAAATGAGAGTTCTCTGAAGTTTCTACCGCATCTGCGATGCATTCTTCGCGGTCAGCGGTGCCCAACCGCGGCTGTATACCTTTTACCTCTCTCAACGGTAGTCCTAATGCAACATGTCCTCTGTACTTCATAAGCGCGGACCGCGGTGATTTACCGCGGCCGCGCTAGGTAAGATTGTGTGGGTCCCAGGGTATTGTCTGTAAATAGAACTTCAGGGACCCTTTTACACTTTTGGCTCATTTCACTCTCAAACAAAAATCACCACTGTTCATCCACGCCCTAGTCTGCACAAACACAAGAATTAAACTCCATTTTCATCACACATCACACATCTGGTAATTTCACTCCTTCATTATTCTTTAATTGTGTTTTTGTTTTTCTTTTAGTTGTTAGTTTTTACTTCTTCTTCCCCTTTTCTTTTAATTTTAACCTAGGGATGTTTAATGTTAATTAGGTTAGGCTTAAAATTGTTAAGAGTTGTTAATGACTACCTATTGCTATTAAAAATGTAGAGATGATTGCTAAATGCATGAACAACTGAAACCCTAGGTTTACTGCGCCATATCTTTAACTTCAACTGTCGCGGTTGATTTTCCGCGGTCCGCGTTCATAAGTTTTATCTGAGATTGGAAGTCATGATAACCGCGGTCAGCGGTAGCACTTTCCGCTGATAGCGGTGCCTCTCCACGGCCGCGATACTTTTTCCGCGATCCACGCTGCTCAAGTTTAGAGAGTTATAAATGAGGGTCTGCGGCCGCGGTTGATTTTCCGCGGACAGCGGTGCAACTATCGCAGCCACACTCAACTTACCACGCTCAGCGGTGCAATAGAATCAGAGGGTGGGTAGTCTGATCCCCACACCCCCTCGGTCGCGATGCATTTTTTGCGGTCCGCGGTGCAGCCTCCACGACCGTGCTCTTTTTTCCGCGGTCCACGGTCTACAGTTTTGTTCAAGCACTGTCAACTGTTCTACTGCTTTTCTGCACTGCTTCTTCTAGTATTAGTACTAACAATATTCCACTGATTGTGTTTGCAGACAATGGTTAAATCTAGAGGAAGCGGTGAGAAACAAAAAGGGAAAGCGGAGTCCTCCCGGGGTAGGGGACGAGGTCAAATTAAGTTAACCCCAGCGATAACGAAATCCATAAGGCGAACGCGAAAGAACATTAAGGTAGTAGACAGAGCTGCTTCCCACTCCACGGCAAGTGAGTATGTGCCCTCTCGGGAGGTCTCAGAGGACGACTTGATGCCCACTCATGTATGAGATTTTCCGGGGAGGTTCCAGTTGACAGACGAGCCTGCACCCCGAGCCTCTCCTACTTCTCTTGCTGCAAGTACTACTGAGTCGCCTGATGGCTCAGCAGAGGTAGCGAGTCCTCAGCCTCAACCTCACCTATAGCTTCGTAACCTCGACAGGATCCCGTAGATGTAGTTGATGAGGTACCGGATGACGAGAGAGGGGGTGAGACCCAAACCGGGGGTGTGGAAAGAACAAGAAACCCTGAAGTGTGGCGACGGAGGTTTGTCAGTGAGCTAGCATATCACAAGTTCAGGGAGTGGTGGCCTCAAAAGTCGCTTATTCATGAGCGTTAGTTCATAGAGCGGGATCTTCTGCCTCACAACCCCAACGTGAAGCAGCACTTCAATGAGCGAGTGGGATGGGATTACTTCACTAGTAAAGTGGTGGATGCTACTGAGCACCTGGTCAAGGAATTCTACGCCAATGCCTCCCACATCAAAAGGGACACAAAAGTGACTAAGGTGCGGAACTTGAAGGTTAAGTTTGATGGGAATGAAGAAGATGAGCCACTGTACTTAGAAAAAGTGGCGATGGATGAGGCAACTCGCCCGTGGTTGGCATCACTTCTGGCTCTCCCGGATACTACTCCAGCATGGTTAACAGTAGGGGTTCCTATCTTGAGGAACACCCTGAACTTCGAGGCAAAAGGTTGGGAGACCTTTGTATGCAGCAGACCAGACCCCACTACTCATGAAAACACCATGCCGGTCTCCCGGGCGATTATTATGGCGGCTATTATGGCGGGGTTCCCGATCAATGTCGGGAATATCATGTCTAGGGTGATCACCAGAGTGATCAACGAGGGTGACAGATTGTACCCCTTCCTGAACTTCCTCACCATGTACTTGGAAGATCAGGAGGTGGAGAAAAGAAATTTCGATGTCATGGTATAGCCCAAGAAGCCCTTCTCATGGAACAGCCTTCGGGATCCAGGCAACCCCAAAGCCAAGGAATCCAAGGGCAAAGCTACTACTTCTACTGGCCATTCTGAAGAGCCATTAGTGGTAGTCACTACTTCACAGCCTCCCACTGCCATACCAGATCCTGCCTCCGGACCATCTACTTCCATGCCTTCAGCAGTTCCATCCTCCTTAGCATACCCATTGACTGCTCACAGGTTGATCCAAACACTCTCCAGTATCAACAACTGGATGCAGGCAGCAACTTCTAAGCTGTCTGTGCTATCCAGTTATGTGGCTGCCCAGTCAGTTCCCGGACAGCCCCAGGTGCCAGCTTCAGTGGAGGAGTCCCTTAAGGAGCTTCTGGACAACCAGAAGAAGCTCCTGGACAACCAAAAGCTTATCATGGATGCTCTTGCAGTTCAAGGAAAATCAATTCAGAAGCTGAGCGAACAGACAAAGAAGCTGAAAAAGACTTGGGCCTCGAAGGAGTCGGTGAAGCAATTGAGGGGAGAGGTAGAGAAGACGAAGTTAGCTGGAGACCTACCATTAGAGTTACTATTACAGGACCAGCCTCCAGCAGCTCAGACAGAGCAGGTTCAGGAGCATGAGACTGAGAGAGAGCCCAGGAGGAGGAGAGTGATGCCTCGGGTAGATGATGTAGAGATTGAGCTGGAGGATCCGGAGGGAGGTGCCTCTGGCCAACCACAGGCCCGTGAGCCAGGTGATCCAGGGACCCAGCCACAGGACCCCATGCAGACAGAGGATCCATAGGGAGTTTTCTTTACTCTCTAACCCTCTCTTTTTGATCTTATTTTTGGTTAGTTAGCATTAGGACAATGCTAGTTTTCATTTGAGGGGGTGGTCCTACTTTGATGATTTGGTAGTTGGTTTGTAATTATGATACTATTTTTTCTCCTTTATGCTTATTTTGCACTTTTGGTATGTAATAAATTTACCATTTGTTTCACTTTTCGTTATTTTCCAATTTCGGTATGTATATAAAGTTACTTTTTCATGTATATATTCATCCCTCTTATGTATATTCGGCTAAATCTTATTTTGCTTTCCGCAATTTACTTCAAAACTTCTTTTGCAACTTTCCTTAATAGCATAGCTTCTTATTTTACAAGTTTTTGTTATCAATAAGCCTTTGGTTTTCTTAATGCCACGGTTCTTTCCAAAGGTGGATTTTGTGTGAACCGGGTGGCTCTTCCCGATGATGGATGGCATGACAACCTTCTTAAGGGTTTGAGTCTATTTTCTTTTCATTTTTGGTGTAAATAGCAGCTAGTGAGTAGTATTGCCTCAGGTAAAGCTTCACTTAGGCCTAACACATTTGCCTTTGACCTTATGGTTAAAAACAAATTAGTGTATATAGGATGGTGACAGTTGTGACCTTGAGACTCTTGTGTTGACTAATCAATCATCAAGTGGTTTTTCGGAACCATTTGCGTGCTCAAATATTAGCTAAGGTTGTTGTGCGCCCCGACTCTGCCTCTTAGCAATCCTATAGCTTGTGTGGTGAGGAATTGATTTGCATGTCCAAGTCCCGTGCCAATGAGTCTGGAACTTGCCCTGAATGTTTGTTGAGGCGAAATCCTAAGTGTAGCTCGACTTGGGAAGTGATTATAGGCTCTCCATGATCCTAATTGAGACTTGAAAACATCCATAGCCCACCAATGATGATATCCCTAGTCAACCCCATTGAGCCATAGCCCTTATTCTTTCAAAAACCATGATACAAGCCTTTATCCGTTCTAAAATGATCCTCTCTTGGCACCCGATCTTTCCTTAGCACAAGGCAAAAGCATAAGTTTGGGGGGAGAGACGAGGAATGCAAAAGTGATAAAAGGTGCAAAATGAAGAAAAGGAAAGGCAAAAAGAAAAAGAAAGAAAATCCAAAAAGTCAAAAAGAAAGTGAACAATGAAGAAGAAATGAAGGGAGTCAATAAAGGCTAAAATGAAAGGCTTGGAAAGACTAGAAAGGAGAAAAAGGATTGACATGAACAAGAAAGAGTGACAGTATGTCTCTCTAACCCCTAAGGAAGAAGTAAATGACTCAAAGAGTCAAGAAAATGTGAGCCAAAATGAAGCAAATGAAGTACTTAAGGAAAGATGAGACCTTCATAGACCAATATATCCTACCTTGAACCAAAAGCCTTCATTACATTCCTGCAAAAGCCCTATATGATCTTGAGTTGAGTGAGCTTACATTAGTGGTGACTCACATGAGGGGAAAGCTTATGGTACTTAGAGCCGGACTTGGGACCTTCCTTTGAGAGAGGTGAGTGTGTAGCACAAAATCCTCGTTCTGAGTGCTACAATCTAAAAGTGAGGTTTTCTTATGGAGAGTTGAGGAGTATGAGTTTGGGTTCCACAATGACCAAAGTAGTAGAAAAAGTTTCCTTGATGAGTTGAGTCAACTCTTGATGCTTTTGTTTCGCACTAAAACCATAGTGCTTAAAAAGGTTGAGTGTTGTTAATGACGCATTTGAGTTTAGGGCAATCGTTAGTCCCAATTGATGAATAGATGAGGTCACTTTAGGACAGCTGAATTTTCTTTTCTCTAATCTTAAGGAGGTGGGAATTACTTTGTTTGCTTGAGGACAAGCAAAAGCTTAAGTTTGGGGAGTTGATAACTAGGGATTCTAGTCTATTTTATGCTACTTTTTGCTTAAGTTTGGACTAAGAGTGTATACAAGTAATCCCGAAAGCTAACATGTTGTGCTTGTTTGCAGTGTTTGGTCAAAAAGAGACAAGAAAGTCAAAACCAGCTCAAAAAGGAGTGAAACCTGCACAAGAAAAAGCTGAGTCAACTGAGCGCTGACTGCAGGAAATCAACCGCGGACGCGGAGGGTCCACCACTAAGGCGGTCTTGATCTCGCGATCCGCGACGGAATGTTCAGAGAGTGTGTTTTGGGGCTTGCAAGTTACCGCTGCCTGCGGTGCTTTTGTGCAGCAGTGGTGTCTCTACCGCGACAGCGGTCCTTTTATCGCGGTGCGCGGTGGAAAAGTTCAGAGAGCTATAATTTTGGGCTTAAAGAGTCACCGCGGCCCACGGTGAAATTGCGCGGCCGCGGTCATTTTATCGCTCTCAGCGGAAGCCAGATTCAGAGAACCAAAAGTGAAGTTACAAGTTGAAGACCGCGGTCCGCGATTGATTCTACGCGGTCGCGGTAGTCATACCGCTGCAGCGGTCCATTTTCCCCTATCAGCGGTACCTCCGTAGGGGCATTTTTGTCAAAAAAATTCAGCTACGTATAAATACTTCTTTTTCAAATTTTTAGGTCATCTTATCTTTGGTAGAGCACGTGAACAGTTGTTTTTAGCCTTTCTGAGTAATTTATAGCTTGTTTAACAATTAATCTTAGATCTTTATCTTGTAATTACTTTTTATGGGTTATTCTTCATCTAAATCTTTGATTTCTTCAGTTATTATGAGTAGCTAGACCCATTAGCTAGGGTTGTGGCTCAACCCTAGTGTGGGTATTTAATGGGTCTTCTATTTTAGGGCTTAAATGTTTATGGGTGAATGATATTTGGTCTGATTTGTGCTTTAAATGTTGAATTGGTGGTTGCAAATACTAATTTGTGCCTTTTGACTTAGGCTCTTCTTGAGAAAGAGAGCCCAAGTTTAGGAAATTTTGGCCAACAAAGAATTGGGGTGCATTCTATCTCATTCAAGAGATTGATAGCCCCAATTAAAGGGTTAAATCTAGAGATAGTAATGCCCGACTTGAGCCAATTTTGCCTGCACTGTTTGAACACCCAATTGGGCGTGAGAAAGCCAATTAGGGCAAAGTCACTCAAACTACCGTGAGGTATAGAATGAGTAGTTTCGTGCATTGACTATATCACGATCCCAACTATAAAAATTTTGCCCTAAGTTCTAGATCCCGTTAGATACTCACCTAGGAGTAAGTCACACCCCTAGTGCCATTCCATCAATTAAGAAAACCCTACAAATATATCATACTTACTCTAATTTCCTGCATCATTGGTAATAAATTAGAATAGTGAACAAACAAAGAATGATTGGTAGTGCAATTAAGAACATCGCACATTGCTAGATTCGATAGGAACCCAATTCCAAACCTTTCTTAGCTCTCTGTGGATTCGATCCCGTCTTATCAGGTAAAAGCTACATCGACCGCTCTTGCCACTCTATAGTGGTGTAGGGTTGGCTCCGATCAGAGACGCACTTCCTAAATTGAGATTTCACTCCTAGGAGACGCACTTTCTAGTTTGGGTCTTTTGAGTTCATCCCTAGGAGACGCGCTTCCTAGTTCAGGTCATTCAGGTTTTCTTTAGCGATGCATTTGCTAGTCAAAAATTTTCTTGGTTTTACTCACAGGAGACGCACATCATAGTCGAGTCTTCAATTTCACTCTCATCATTGCATCCTTCATCAATAGCATAGGTGATTTATAGTCTTGCTAACAACTCACAAATCTTCCTAGTGCAAACTGGGGCAGAAAAGGTTCTTTTGTTTTGTCTGTTTTGCTGTAGTAGCAGGCGCCCACCTGGAGAACGAGGGAAGTCATTTCAGAATTCAATTCAAGTTAAAAGTAGCAGAAGTTCGCCTCAAAAATGCGAGTCAACAGTCCAGGATGACCAAAAGAAGAAGTCTCAATCCAGAATAAAAGAAAAGGAAAAAAAACGAAGTGAATCCAAAATGCAGAAGCAGTTGAAAGATGTGAACTGCTCAAGACATGGTTGAAGTCACGAGCACTGCATGTCCGGTCTTGATCCGAAGAAGCCGTGGAAGAATGAATCAGCACCTGCAGCTAGCAAGCATCAAGGTTCAAATCAAAAGTCTGCATGAAGAACCATTCAAGACTCAAGATCAAGCTTCAAAAGACTTATGATAGGAACCTTGTAACTCATAGCTGATAGGCTTGTTTAGTTCTTTTAGATTTTGATTTTGATGTAATGGCAGGAACCTCGACGGAACCTCACTTGACTCTCCACATATTCCATCACTTCATTCACTTCTGAACTACATGTGGCCTGATTTCTTTATAGCCAAGCATATGTAGGCAGCTCAGATATCAGGGCTCGGTCACAATCTTTTGTCCATCTTTGTTTCGTTCTGAATAAGCATCGGGTCATAAATCAATTACGTTACTTATTGTTCTTTGCTCCGAAAACTCTTCGTGTTTCCAAGCAAAGAGGGGCAGCTGTAAGCACGTAATTTTTTACCCGCGCAACTTTTATAAGTAGTATTTTAAAAATGTTTACTTATTTTTATTTTAATAGGATTTCAGTCAACTTTTAGTTTTAATTTTAAATTAAGTTTTAAAAAAATACAAATAGTTTTATAACTTTTTTTGTAGCTTATTAGTATTTTATAATATTTATAACACTAAAAAAATACCAAAAAATATTTTCATTTTAATATATAGTTCACTTTAGTAATTTATTCTTATTAACTAAGATTAACTAATATTTTTGTGTAGTATTTTTATTTTTATTTTCATATTTGTTCAAATGAGAAAGAATAAATTTGGTCCAATTGGGAGCTCATTTTCGGATTTTAGTGGCCCGGCAAGTCAAAGGCCCATTCTTCCCACCCATTAGCTCACTCTCCACTTAAATGCAAGATTTAATCTTAGCCATTGATTCCTCTCCAATCTAATGGCCCGTATCAATTCTTACACCCATATTTAAACCCAATTATAACCAAACCCTAACCTACCTTTTAATCTCCTAATTCTTACACCCATATTTTAGGATGAATAATTCATAAATCTTGTAGTTTTCTTTAGGCGCAATTAATAAATCACCGTGACCATGGGTACGGTTCCCGTGGCATAGTCACGATACGTAAATTTTAATTCGAGTGTGCATTTCATGTGACCTGACCATAACTTCGAACAATAATAAAATTAAACATGTTGTGGATCGTGGGTATGGTTTCCGTGACACGATTCGCAATGTGTACAAAACAAACGAGTGCGCGACATTGCGACTTGTTCAAATAAATTCCATAAATAATTAAAAGCGGTTTTAAAAGGTTAAAAACGCACAATAGGTTTTAAATATGTAATTAATCATATAATTAGGTCAATCAATAATAGTTGAGCGACCGCGCTAAAACCACGGAACTCGGGAGTCGGGAGTGCCACACACCTTCACCCGGGTTAACAGAATTCCTTACCGGTCTTCTGTATTCGCAGACCATAAATAAGAGTAAAATTTTCTCGATTTGGGATTTAAAATAAACCGGTGTGGCGACTCTTAAATTGAATACATAATCCCATTTCGATTAATGTCACTTAAATTGAAAAAACTCCCTATCCCCCTCGGAAAAAAGGAGGTGTTACAGGTTACACGAGGTATACCCACTAAAGCACTCTATTTTGATGGGCCATCTTTCGATTTTGCGAATCACTTAGGAGAAACCTGTATTTGCAGGTTCATGAGCAACCATGGAAGCCGAAAGGAGAAGAAAAATACGCAATGGCCCTATGAAACAAGGTCAAGATAAGATATCTTCGGAAAAAATCAACAGTTCCTAATGTTCCTCAAGTTTCTATACAAAACTTAGATGTATTTATATGTATTTGAGTCCGCATACACTGATTTTAGTTGGTACAGTAATTTTTATTTTTTATATTTAGATGTATTTATATATGTATTTGAGTTCATAAAATAATATATTTAAACACACCAACAGTTCTATCATAATCGGTGTATTTTGATGTATTCATATCTGAGTTATGTATTCATGTATTCACTATTTTGTACGTACTGTATTTTGTATACAATAAAAATAATGTATTTCATATATACATGTATTTATGTGTATTTTAACTCATAAACAACCTACATTAAAAACAATTAAACTAATGTATTTTGATGTATTCATGTATGAAATCTGTATTCATATATTCACTATTTTGTATGTACTGTATTATGTATACAATGAAGCAACTAAATTATTGTATGAAGCATACTCCTTTATCAATATCCCCTCAATCGACATAATAATTTTCATTGTTCCACTTCCCAGAGTGACGAATTAGCATTGTTAAGCTTGTCATCTAGTAAATCGAAATACTAAATATTCTGTATATACTTGTACCAATGCTGGGCAGAAAAAATTCCTATCAGTGACGGTCAAATCAAAACCTCGAACTATATCAAAAAAAATTGATTGAATCTTTGAAGCACGATCTGCAGATTGTGTTATGTTGAAGCGGAATATAAATGTTATGTTTTTGTGTGCAGCGTATGAAAAATCATTATAATTAATTGTGTTGATAAAGAGGGGCGTTAGAATTGATTTTGTTGAGTTATATTAGGAGTGTATCACGCTAATTAATCCTATTTCCGCTATTAGACAGCTGGACAGACCTATTTTTAAGGTGATTGTTATTACTGTATTCATGTATACATGACACGAATACATGTGAATACAGTCGCACACAGCTGGACTTCCCTAATTTTAGGCGATTTTTGCTATTGGGTTCATGAATACTGTAGCGCGAATACACTACCATAACAACTAAATAGTAGCTATAGGAAGTAATTATGTATATGGCAGCTATAGAAAATTAATAGCCACTGACTAGAATTTGCTCTAATGGTCCAAAAAAATAGGGAAATGATGGGCTTTTCTCTTTGCTAATACCTTACTCTTTCTCAACGAGAGAAGCAATCCCAGAAACAGCCACATTTCTACATTTAATAGCTTTGTCGTGCTTTAAACCAAGAAAAAGCCCATTCAAGACCTAGCTAGCCCTAATCAGATGATTCTTAATCTCTGTTATTATTGACAACTTCTTTAATTTAATGTCATTTGTCTTTCTTTCAAGTCTTTTTCTCTCTTGTTCCCTTTCTTTGAAAAGTTTCCTCTCGTTTTTGGGTAACAAAGATAATATATTCGTATATCTAAATAACATCTCTCTGTATCTTCTTTCTATCGTCTACTTTTTCTTTCCTTTTTCATTTGGAGAACAAGATAATAAATGGAAACACACAATATGGTAAACCTCAACTTCATACGCATGAAGGGGTTGTAAATGACGGGCATTCTTTGAGTAATAAATTCGATTCAACTGGGGCTTGTAGGTTTCTAAATTGAACTTTGAAATAACGAGAGAGAAGGCAATCAACCTAAAACTCATAAGTGAAGCTATGGACTCCAATTCTAACTCAAAATGCCTTCCTAAGACAACTTAATAATAATAGGGGTGTCAAATGGGCGGGTTGAGCTAATTTTAGGCAGGTCAAAATGGCTGAAAAAAAAACAAAAATAACCAAATAATTTATAATTGGTAATTGAAAAATAGCCACAGTTTTAAAAGTTATCGAAATTTAGCCACTTTTTCATGTAAAGATAAAACCTGAACAAAAATAACTTTAAAATTCAGAAAATTCTAGTATATTATGCTGGAGTTCGAAATTTTAACATATGAGATTTCAGCATAATATGCTGGAATTACATTATGTGCTGGAGTTCTAACATAATATGCTGGAAGTTTATATGCTGGAGCTCCATAATCTAACATATTATGCTGAAAATTTCCGTGTGCTAGAGTTCCAACATAATATGCTGGAAGTTTATATGTAGGACCTCTATAAATTCAGCATATTATACTGGAACTTTTCGTGTGCTGGAGTTCCAATATAATATGCTGGAAGTTTATACGCATGAGCTCTATAAATCCAGCATATTCTGGAACTTTCCGTATTTCAGCAAAATAAAGGCTATTATTCAATGACTTTGCAAACATTTGCTATTTTCCAATTATGAATCCGAAAACTGTTTAGGCCGTGCTATTTCACGCCAATATAAATAGGCGAGTTATTTGACCCGATCAAAAGTTATTTGGACTGAGATGGGCTGGGTCAAGGTGGACTAAAATTTGGGTCATAGACTAACCCGCCCAACTTTTATCAAGCTTTAATTAGTGTGTGTTGTTTTCTTATAAAATATATTTTTTCTTTTGTTATGGTCATCTATAACATCAAAGGAATTATCTTAAAGATATTTTAGCAAAATTACTTATGGATCAATTTGGGCTACAAATCATGTCAACTTTAGACGGGCTGAAATGGGTTGGTCAGGATGGGTTGAGTTCAATAAATTGGGTGGATCAGTGACCAGCCCACCTTGGGCAGGTTGGGCAAGTCAGATTGGTTCGGGCTCAAATTGTCACCCTAAATAATAATAATAATAATAATAATAATAATAATAATAATAATAATAATAATAATAATAATAATAATTGAGTGAGACTATAAGAAATGGTCAAAAGAGGACAACTTAATGCAAACCCAAACTTGCATCAACCTGAATGAAGCCCAATAATCAATTTGAAAAAAGAATAAAAAGAAAAATTCGATGGGCATTAGGGCACAACACAGAATTTAAAATTACCTAGGGAGAAAAATAGGGTAAGTGTTTGAACCTCCCTTCGTTGTCGAACACAAATGGCTGCAAAGGAAGTATTCGATGGAACCCTCTTAGGTATATCTATCTTTAGTGGTAGAAAATTTCTGTTAATAGGAGAACATCATATTAAAGAGATAGAACACCTTTTGCCGTTATAATTTCGTACAATAATTTAAGATGAATTAATAACACAAATTTAGATAATAATAAATTTATCAAAAATTGATATTATAAGATGAGTTAAGAGTACTATAAAGGAAATAATGGATAGAGATATCAAATATATCAGCTTAAGAAAAAGCTGTCCAGAAATTGGCACCGGCCTGCATGTTTATAGATTACCTATAGTTTTGTAAGTTGAAAATGAAGTGCATATACACGCTTGAAAAAGAAATCACATGGCAAAAATCCATAATTGAAATTTGAACGAGATATGTTATTGCTCTGCCCCTCAGTTTCCATTTTTAGTTAAACAAACGTGTTTTTCATTCCTTTTTAATGCATAGGCTCTAGCTTCACAGCTTTTTTTCGTTTTGTTCAAATTTTCAGAAGTGTGTGTTGGTTTTACGCATCTTGTAACAAAAGATGCTCATATTCTAGTCTTTGTATTTCTTTCTTGGTCTTTAATAGAAAAGCCACTGAGGTGCTTAAGGTAAAATTTTACCGCACTCGGTGTTTTACTCTAAATTATAGGAGTACTAATTTATCATGGTTAAATTATAAATTAAGGTAAGATTGTGTATTACTTAAATTCTTGTATCCTTGGTGCAACAAATTTTGCTTCTTTAGAAATAAAATGTTTAAATTCAGATTTCATAGGGCTTGTGAACAAGACATGCGAATCAATAAGAATATAAAACGAATTACTATATGGGATGGGCCAAACTTTTAAAGGGAATTCCATATTTACCACCATGGAATTGAGAATTGATTGACAATGAAGAGAAGTTGAAGCCACATTCAGTTAGATGTGACCTAAAAATTTGTAGGACCACATTGAAAATTCAAGAAAGTTCTGTGCCCTCTATGCCCATAATAGAATAGAAGTGGTCCTCTATTAGCCCATCAAGGCTTCAATTAGGACGAGGTCTCTCTTTCTCAAAGGCAAATTAGAGCCAGTTGGCTCAAAATGAGCGTGATGTTATTATATGTATATATTTTAATTATTTTACATAACACAGGAACTCGGTTAAATTCTTATGGAGTAGAATTTACCTAGGCGCTTTATTTTCTTACATGATTATATATTGTTATCATATCAGTACTCTGAGTTACGTTCTATTTTTTATGGTATGATTCCCGACAAACTAAATATAAAAATAAAGTTAGAAAAGCATCATTATGGATTTTTCGCCGTGATAGTTAATCTCAAGTTGATTGTAGTCTACTAAATTTTGCAACATTTTCTTCCTCCTCTTGATGCCTCAATATGAAAATGTGGAGTGCATTACTAGACTCCTGAGTTCACCTAGTTTAAACTATCGTCATTTGAGAGAATTTGCAATTTAAACAATATCTAATTCCACAAAGAATGATACTCCAAATAAACGGGTATATAGTTCTTACATTCGTTAATTTTGCAATTTGGAAATAAGGAAACGACTGATGATGGCCCAGAATATGAGTAATGTTCTCACTTTAACGCAACCAATGCTACATCAACGTGAACAGTGTTTTTTCTTCGATTAATTTTATTTTTGGGACCATTATAATCAGCTTATAAGAACAGCTGAGGCTGTGAAGATCTTTTACATATATAGCGGGTTAGTTTAACAAATTATTTATTTGCCTTACTTTATAGGTGCTAAGTTCACTTATCTATTGAATTATCTTTAAGAAAACGCCATTCTATTGGATTGATGGAGAAGTCTGAAGTCCAATATTATGGGATGGAAGGACAATAAGCATCATCTCAACTTGAACAACACTACATGTTGAAAGCTAAAAACGCCCCACCGTGTCCTACTCCTATACTAAACAAGTAGCAGAGACACCTTAAAAGAACACAATCAAGATAACCCCCACCCCCAAACACAGACACACACCCCGCCTCACGACCTTGGGAAATATAATATTTTGATATTTAGTTTTTGTATATATTTTATTTTAAGCTAAAATAACTATTAATTTGAGACGGAGGCAATATCTGTTTTAACATCAAGACAACTCATCTCCTAATTATGATCATTTCCATCCACCACTTTTCTTCCCTTCAGACCGGAACGATGTAGTAATTTTTGAATTCTTCGACTACATGATTGAAAAAAGTATCCTTAAATTCCTTATTGGTAAAATGGAAGTCGATAAGAAGGCTCAAGAGCTTGTTATTGGAGGCGGAAAAGGCCGACAAAGAGTTAGAGGGGGGTTTGGCTAAGCTTATAATGTGATCAAACTGACTTATAAGTATCTTTTTGGCTTATTTACGTGTTTGGTAAACATTCAAGGTGCTTTTAAGCCAAGTGCTTATGAGCTAAAATCACCCATAAGTCATAAGTCGGTCACCCCCAACTTATGGCTTTTCAGCTTATAAGCACGTTTAGTTTGACCAATACTTTACTAGTTTATCCTTGAGTCCGAAACTTAAATGATGCTATTTTGGACAAAACGCACATTTTTAATGTTAAAAAAAAAAGTTACACAAATAGGTAATTCGCAGTATTAAACTGCGAATTACTTTAACGGGAATTTGGCCGTTAAAGTAATTCGCAGTATAATACTACGAATTATTAAAAAAAAAAATTTTTTTACGCAATTCGCAGTACTATACTGCGAATTACATAAAAGCAGTATAGTACTGCGAACTACAAATTAATTGGGCCCAGTTCTGAAGGACTTCTGTAAATCGCAGTATTATATTGCGAAGTAGACTGATTTTACTGATTTTTGGCCCCACCAATAATAATTAACTGACATAACAATAATTCAAATACATAAAACGTAGTATTATACAGCGAATTCCTTTAAAAAATTCTACACCCCAAGCTCGGACTTGCCTTATTTACAGGCGTTTCAATTTTATGAAAATTCATTCAATACTTAACTTCAAACATACGTTCATACTTCTCTCTTCTCCTTATCAGTCATTTTTTACAATGTCTGAAGTGCCAAAAATAAGGGTTTCATTGTATTGGGGAGGGGGAGGGGGGAGGGTGAGGTTGTGGTGGAGAATAACTCTGTGAGGTATAGCTCACCTCCACAGTGTCATGTTAAATTGCCGCTTACTATGGAGTACGATACATTGGTATCGTTGTTACGTAAAAAAATGAGTGAGCGGAGGCCTTCGGTTAACCTTAAAGTAACCTTATATAATCAACAAGACGACTGGTAAACTTCAATTTTACTACGCTTTAGCGATGTTTTTCTTGTGTTTTAATTGGATTTGTATTAACACTCATATTTTTCATAGGGGGTACCATCCGGATATGAATTTTACAAGTTATGACCCCGCCCCTAGTTGGAATATGCGTAGTTCTGGAGTATTGGACCACGGTGGTCCATCCGGGAGTCATCACCAACAAGAAAATATCCATCATAAAACGTCAAGACAGTACGATTTGTAAGTAAAGTGATATAGCTATATCTAAAGTATTTTTCCTGAGTTTTGGGTAACTTATCTTTTTGTTCTTTTTGTGCAGTGAAAACGAGCTTCTCGAAGCTCCTAACCTCACACAGTTGCCCATAGACGATGTATTTACTCATGATTTGGCAGATGCGCAGAGTCAGAAAGATGATAGTGATTATGACAACAATGCGGATGAGTCTGGGATGACACACCCTTCCATGATGAGGGTGATGAGGAGGAGGAGGAAGTGAATGTTGAACCTGAGCTGACGAGGGAGCATGTTCCTCCACCTCCCACTAGACCAAGAGTGTACGAGTCCGACGTGCCATTTCATGAGCGGAATATTCCCTACCTTGATAATTTGCCAAGCATGCCGAACGTGGATGCCCTCACTAGGGATGATGATGAATTTCGGTCAGCGATGTGGGATGAGTCTAGACCAGCTGTTCTAACAAAGGGCATGTATTTCCCCGATAAAGCTCGCCTAATTAGGGCTGTAAAAATCTACAGTATAAGAGAGTGTCGTGAGATGACGGTAAGTGAGTCAACTACGGAGAAATACAAGGCTGTATGCCGTAGGTGGTTTATGGGTTGTCACTGTATGCTACGTGCCACCAAGAAGAAATCAGGTTTGTGGAAAGTGGGTAAATTTATTAGCGAGCACAGATGTGAAATGGACACATTCAATGAGAATCACTTCAACTTGGATGTGGACTTGATTTCCCTTGTCTTGATTCCGTTTTTGGAAGTGTCCATTAGGTTCAAGATTAAAGAGTGTATTACAGCCGTCCACCAGGAGTATGGTTGTACTATAACCAAAAGAAAGGCATATCTCGGTCGCAAACGTGCCTTTGAACTTATTTATGGCGACTGGGATAAGTCTTTTTCAAATCTGCCCAGGTACATGGCCGCACTGCAACACTTTAACCCCGGGACTGTTGTTGAATGGAGGCGTGAGCGGAGTACGGACAGACCGGAATATATTTTCAACTATGTGTTTTGGTCATTTAAACCAGCAATTGATGGTTTTGTGCATTGTCATCCTGTAATTTCCATAGACGGTACTCATGTCTATGGAAAGTATGATATTAAGCTTTTGATTGCAGTTGCAGTAGATGCCAACGGACAAATATTTCCACTAGCTTTTGCCATTTGTGCCAACGAAAGTGAAGAGACGTGGACGCATTTTTTGAACCACTTGAAGCAGCACGTTGTCAAACAGCGTTCAGGTATTTGTCTAATATCTGATCGGCATGGTGGTATTTTAAGTTCTGTATGTCACTTGCCTGAATGGCATGAACCATATGCATACCACCGTTACTGTGTGAGGCACCTGAAGGCCAATTTCCAGAAGAAATTTCCTGACAAGGCCTTGCATGACTTAATGTGGATGGCTGCAACTGAGCACCAACAGTGCAAATTCATGAGGCGCATGGAAGCGATCCGGCAGATAGATCCACGAGCCTATACTTGGTTGATGCAACATGAGCTTCACATGTGGACATTGCATGCTGATGGCGGCAGACGATGGGGAGCCCTCACTACAAACGTGTCGGAGTCATTCAACGGCTTGTTGAAGTCTGCCCGTGCACTGCCTATCACTGCCATGGTCCGTATGACATTCAAACAGAGTGCGGAGAGGTTTGTTGAAAGGCATGCAGCTGCATCGGCATTGATGGACAGGGGTGTTGAATTTATGCCAATACCCATGAGAAGATTTGAAAGGTCCAGGAGGCGAGCACAATGGCATTCATTTCTTCAGTACGATCATGAACGGGGTGTTTTTGAAGTTAAGACCGCTATCCACGGACACCGTGGAAATAATCTACAGACGGTGAATGAAAATAGAAGGTTATGTTCATGTGAGAAATGGACCATCTACCACATGCCGTGCGCACATGCATTGAAGTGCTTTCAACAAGTTGGATATGGGGAAACAAACTATATTGATAGGCAATACAGTGTTGTTGCATACGTAGACACGTATAGTGGGAATTTGCATCCATTAGGTGTTGAGCATTATTGGCCGCCGGAACCTTTTAAGATGGTATGTAACAAGGACTATTTGCGCAAGCTGAAAGTGCAATAGAGAACGCGTATACGGAACCAAATGGATGTTGGTGAGTCCGTTTATGCGCGTAAATGTGGCATATGCTCGCAAACAGGACACGGCCGTCGTAAATGTCCTTCAGGTGGTGTGCGTGGCGGTGGTAATCCTAGTGCAAGTTCGTCCAATGTACCCAACTATCAAGGATACCCCTAGTCTTTTATTTTGGTATTATTTTTTGTAATACATGTCTGTACTTGTGTTTGTTTCAATATATATGAAATAAAATAAATTTCCACAATCTTGTTACATCTTATTTTTTAACGTTATATTTTGATATGGTTGTTCAAATATTAAACTTTTTTGTGTTATTAAACATGACCAAGAATGTGGTATAAAAAAAATTCGTATTAAAAAATAAATTAAATATGTAAAGCGTGGTACAATAATGTATTTTATCAATTGTCTTGTCATTCTCAAAAAGTTGTAAAGCGTGGTTCAAAAGCTTGAATGATTGAAGAAAAAGCTTTTTTTTTTGCAGAAAAATTAAATATGTAAATCTCAGTATAATACTACGTTTTGTTGAGTTGTCGTGTCGTTCTGAAAAAGCTGAAAACCATGTTAAAACCCTATTTTTTTATCAGAATAATTTAATATGTAAATCGCAGTATAATACTACGTTTTGTTGAGTTGTCATGTCGTTCTGAAAAAGCTGAAAACCATGTGAAAACCCTATTTTTTTTATCAGAATAATTTAATATGTAAATCGCAGTATAATACTACGTTTTGTGTGATATCTTGACTATAAATAACGGTCGCATGCTACTTATATTCTTCGCTTAACAATAACAAAAGTTTCTCTATTAGAAATGTCTGAACAAAACGTTTATGTCCCAAGGTGCTACTGCGGAGAAAAATACAGTTTGTACAAATGGTGGCCAGATGGTGGACGCCGCTACTGGGCATGTACGAACAAGCTTGACGAGCTACCCGGCAAGCCTACATGTGAATTTGAGGTTTGGATGGATGAACCATGTAACCAGGAGTACTACAAAGAAAGAATTTATGACCTTCATTGTACCTATACAAGCCAAGCGGTACGCGAGCGCCGAACCAATGATGAAATTGAGGCGTTGAAGGCCAAACTCAACGAGGTAGAAGAAGAGAAAAAAAAAAGCTGGAAGAACAACTCGAGTGGTTGGAGCAAATTGTAGTAGGCGGTCGTGATTAAACAGTGGCTTGTACGTGATAAGCGTAGTAGTGTAATTTTTAGGTTTCCCTTGTCATGTGTTTTTATTAGTTCTACTGTTTGTATCTTTAGATTTGCCGTGTTTGTGTTTGTGTTGTCATGTTCAAATAAAATTGATGTTCAAATTCTGTTCCAATAAAAATATTGTTATAGTAGAGTTGTTGTCATTAAATACATAATGTATTATTTTCTTCATAGAATTGTTCAAATATTCAACTTATTATTGTTGCTAAAGAACTCCAAACTAAAAAAATTTAAAAAAAATTATATGTAAAGCGTGGTATAATACATACGTTTTGTTGAGTTGTCATATCGTTCTGAAAAGGCTGAAAAACATGTGAAAACCCTGTTTCGTGTCAAAGAAATTTAAAATGTTAATCATGGTATAATACTACGTTTTGTTGAGTTGTCATGTCGTTCTGAAAAGGCTGAACACCATCTGAAAACAGAATTATTATGCGTGTCAATTTCAACATTTTTAGAATATTATTAGCTTAATAAATTAAATAATTAATTATATTTAATATTGGACAGAATAATTATGTATGGGTTCCAGGTTCGATTTTTGAGGCCCGGTAGCACCGAGTTATCCTTAATTATTATGTGTGTCAATTTCAATATTTTTACAATTTTCTTAGCTTAAAAAATTAAATAATTAATTATGTTTAATATTTGACTGAATAATTATGTATGGGTTCCAGGCTCGATTTTTGAGGCCCGGTAGGACCGAGTTATCCTTAATTATTATGTGTGTCAATTTCAATATTTTTACAATTTTGTTAGCTTAATAAATTAAATAATTAATTATGTTTAGTATTGGACTGAATAATTATGTATGGGTTTCAGGCTCGATATTGGAGTTAATTTTACAACATATAATAATTTGTTACTTTTGTAAGTTTATTGTTATAAATTAAATAATTAATTTTTGTAAAGTGTAATCTAAAAGGCTCTACTACGCTAAAAGGCTATATATTTTACTACACTAAAAGGCTCTATATTTTACTACACTAAAAGACTCTATATTTTACTACGCTAAAAGACTATTTATTTTACTACGCTAAAAGGTCACTATTACATATAAAAACAACTAACATAAAATACAAATATGAACAACAAACAAAAAAAATAATATTAATTTTTCATCTAACCAAATAAAAACATAACATTTAAAATACAAATAATTTATCAACTTTTAACATTTTTATTTACCAAAACTAATAAATCAAGTCGTGTATAAATGAGATACAAATTTAAACACAAACATAACACAAATTAACATGGAAACACATTAAACAATACAAATATGCATGTACTATACGAGTTTCTACATAAATAAAATCGAAATACCTCAATTTCAGTTTTTTGAATTTGATTGAAATGGAATTTTTACACTCGAAAGAAGGAATCCAAAGCTTGTCTTGTGCCTGGGACCTACACTCCTTGGTCTTAAGGTGACGGGGTGGGGCCGTTTAAAATTTTTTTTTTTTTAAATCACGGGGGGTGGGGAACCAGATTTGGGCAGAAGAGTATTTTAATGGGGTGGGGGAGTTTCTGTCGGTCCAAGGAAGAAGAAGGGTTATATTTTCAAAAGGCAATTCGCAGTATTATACTGCGAATTACTAATTCGCAGTATAATACTGCGAATTAGTAATTCGCANAATTTTTAATAATTCGCAGTATTATACTGCGAATTACTTTAACGGCTAAATTTCCGTTAAAGTAATTCGCAGTATAATACTGCGAATTACCTATTTGTGTAACTTTTTTTTTAACATTAAAAATGTGCTTTGTGTCCAAAAAATCATCAAAAAAGTTTCGGACTCGTTTATCCTTAATAAAGTAATATTTTCTAATTCACAAAATATGTTCCCAAAATAAATTTATTGACTTTCTCTTCATTCCATATTCGTTATTAATTCTTTTCTTTATAAAGAAAATTTTTAGTTTATAATCTTTTGAAAAAAATTCAAGGATATTTTAGTTATTTTAACAAAAGAATAGCTTATCAACACTTTTTAATCAAATACATCAACTGCTTACTATCAGTTTCAGCACTTTTATCCAAACACGTAAATATTTATTTTAAAAATCAGTTTCAGCACTTCAAGCTTATCAGCTATTTACAATCATCTAATCTAAACGGGCTCTTAAAAATTAAAAGGCATTTTCTATTGTTCCTGAATCGAGTCGTGCGATACTTGTGCGGGCGACACGTTGCTTATCTTGGAAAATTTTCATATTGGCAGAAGCAAGGAAGCGGAGATTTTAATTTTATGAGTTCTGAATTTTAAAATAATAATAACTTCAAGTGTTAATAATTAAATTAAATTTAATATTTAAATATTTAATAAAAATTTAAACACACGGAATCCGTAATTGGACTTCTAGCTCCGCCTCGGCCAATTGGACTCTTTAAATGTACTGGTTTCGTGAATTTCCATACCTAATTAGATTCTTTATTTTCATTTGTATTTTGTTCTTAAAATAATAATGTGGAGGGACTTCTATGTGTATTATGATAGGACAACTTCCTATCCTAACCAAATTGAAAAGACTTGAAACAAGTTTACATGTGGTGTTTAGGCATAGAGGATTATTACTTTTTGAGACTCATGATTTTGGATCTAGGCCTGTAATCAATCATGATTTTAATTCTATCGAATAAAGGAAACAGTCAATTATGTAAATCCCAGACAGGACAGCTATACCCAACCTTCTCCTCCAGCATTTATGAAAGGGCCAACTGACCCATTGCCCCCATGCCTTTAGGTTGTTGAATCTCAATCTCCCTAATCTCACATTTCGAGAAAACAAGATTACTGACTTTATTAAATTACCCTCAGAAACAGAACCTAAACGAAACCACCCACCTTGTGCTACAGTCTAGGTGATGGACGCGGCCGTATTCTTATGTCACCTCCTAATAATTATTTGATTAACTACAACTAGACTGCCTCCCTTACAACAAAAATAAGGGTCACGACTTAAATCCGTGACTTATATATCACACGGAGATAAATTTACTGCAAAGCTCCTCTTCTCTACCTTCCTTAAAAGGAAAGTTAAAATATTTTATTCCTCGCTTTCTAACCAGAGTTAAATTGTTTTCTTTTTATGCTACTTTTCGTTAACATAGAATTTGTCACCAAAATTAGTTAGGTAGATAAAAGGGAAAAGAATCATAAATGAATTTTGTCAATTTTGAGATTTAAATTCTTATCCCTATAGGTAGAGTTTAATTGTCTTCTTAGCATATATTCCTTTAAGACTATCTTTGAGGTTAGTGTTTTGTCTGTATTAAGCCCACCAAACTACACTTTGCACATAACCCCAAAATTCTTAAAAAGTTAAACTCGATATAATGCACGGATTTAGTTTACTTGAACCTGTTAAAAGTACTACGTACCCACCATTGAAATATTAGTAGTACGATTAGTTGTATTTACAATTAAGTCAACAAGTGGTTATACGAGGAAATCATTAATTAGACTATACAATAAGAGGAACCGACACATCCTATACTATGAAGACTACCCTTTTTCCATGTTGGATAATAGAGTATAAAACAGACCTCAGGAAATCTAGACAAAGAAGAGTAAATTTAGTGCACTGACTTTGTTAGTTAGATACAATAATAAACATATACGCCATACTTGAAAAATAAAAAACATAGGTCATGCAATATTATATTGATAGTGTAAAATTTAATCATGAAGTGTAAGCACTGTAATTGTGTCAAACACCAAAGTAAAGCTACACTGATCATTAAATTATTATCGGTATTCGCCCTAAATGCATGTTAAGCACTTTGTGCTTCTTAATCACAGACAAGAATCAAAATGAACACTCCCCCTACCCCAGGTCCATAGTCCCTACCCTGCATTCCTCTCTCTTTTCTCTGACAAATAGCCACAGAAACAAATACAGTATCTAATTGCAGACATGCAAATTTGTAACTTAAAGCAAACAACAGAAAGAAAAAAAAGAAAAAAAACAGAAGGAAAAGGAATAAATGCTCATCAGACAAAAGCAAAAATGGTAGAAGAGGGTAAGTGAAGATTAATAACAAATCCAACCAAAAAAAAAGATTAATAACAAAGAACGTGTTTGAATAAACTAAGTACAGTAAGATATAAAAAGTAATTACGTAGCATAATTTACAAAGGCAGGAATCAAAAGGAAAAATTAACAAATTAATTTGCTCGTTGGAACAATCTTAGTTTCCATTCTTATCTTCATAAGCTGAGCACTGATTACTGAACAAAGAAAAAAAACAGTTCTAAAAAACAAATAAACGTGACTAATAATAGCTAGTACCAGCCTCAAAGATTCTCTCTTCCTTGCACTAATTCTAATTAAAACCTTATTTATCCATTTTTCACTCATATTCATCTAAGATCAAGACGAAGAAGAAGACCCATTAGTAGCGCCAACAACATTAGCAGTACTAACACTTTTAATATGGTCAATAATCTTGTTGTCGTCATTGCTGCTTTCGTGATGGTGAAGGTGAAATTCTGCTGAGTCGGTGCTGTTATGATGATGACTGTTGTTATTTCTACTAACAATACAAAAACCATTAACGACGTTAGTACTGTTACCATTGTTGTTGATGTTGATGTCGGCGAGGTGGTGTTGATCTAATTTCTTCCCAAAAGTGTTCTTGTTATTGTGCATCCATACTTTTAAAACACCCTTTTCAACTCCAATTTCGTTGCAGAAACTTCTCACCAGATCTTCATCTCGCTTCTGCATTTTCCACCCAACTCTTTCTGCAAATTCCAGCATTTTCACCTTCTGATCCGGAGTGAATTTCGTCCTGAAACGCTTTCTCCCGTTAGAGTTACTAGTATTTACTACCGGGCTTGATATGGGGTTATGATTTTTTTCGCCAGAAAAGCCAGCACTTAAGGCTAAGAGCATGTGAGGTGCAGAAGCCGGGTAATAAGCTGAAGAAATCGGCGGTGGAGATGGAGAATTCGGGCTGCTGTGGTCCCCACGAGGAAGCGGCGGAGGTGGTGGAGGAGGATGGTGACGGTGGTGAGGTTGGTACTCAAGAGCTGCTGTTGCGATAGGTGGTGGTGGGATGACAACAGGTTCTTCCGGTTCACGGCGGTGGAAATTCCGGTGACAGCCACAAGCGGCGCATTTAAGAGATGTTGGGTCAGCTGGGTTAGCAGTAGGAGAAGGCATAAATTCTCCACAGCCATCAACCGCATGGCCACCTAAGCTAGCAGCATGATTCTTGAGACATTCTTTGTAAATAACGACAACAGGATGATGATGTTGAAAGAGATTTTTGCGTTTAAGGACACCATTACTGAAAGAGAAAGGCTTAGGTTTTTGGATCTGAGTTGGGGTTTCAATTTCAGCTTCTGGGGTTTTGATATGAGCTGATGTAGTAGTAATGGTGGTTGTGTTGGTGAGTGTAGGAGTAGAAGTAGTAGTAGTAGAAGTGTTATTGGTTAAGTCCATGGCTGAAAAACATCTAACTCTTTCCTTTTTCTCTTAAGAGTTGATGATTAGATTTAGGGTCAAGATTTCATACAAAAAAGAAGCATCTTTATTCATATGGGAAAAAGGTTAATAGGGTAGGAAGAAAAGAAGAAGCTTTAGTAAAGAGAGAAGTGAGGGGATGAAAAAGAAATGAAGGTTTTGTTTTTGGTTTTGTGTTGATGAAGATGATGATGATGAGGGATGACTAGTGATGACCGTAGATAATAAGATGGGATCTTTCTTCTTTTGATCCCTCAACTACTGCTACACTATTATTTTGGGTCCTTCTCATATTTAGATAGATAGAGTTAATCTCCAACTTATTAATTGGATGTTTTTCGACCTTTACATAGAATTCATGTTATATTTATATTCCATCTAATCTATCTCAATTTCAGTGGTACTGTGATATTGACATTTTAGAGAATTTTGCTCCTTTATCGTAGGGCTAGTAGCTTGTAATTTTGGAAATTTATGTTCTAAAATTAATCTTAGATATTTGTGTGGCAAAAAATTATTTTATTAAGAGTAAAAGGAGAATTATAAAGTTAAATCATTTTTATATATAAGAGAGATAATATTTTTTTAAGGACAAGCTAAAATAAAACGTTTATAAATTGCACATTACACAGTTAATAAGTAACGAAATTTGGGGAGATTGACAAGTAGCATATCATATATACATGTTAGTTGAAGGTTAGAAGTGTGTGATCAGATATTATAAGGACAAAAATAAGTTTATCAACAATTCAGGGACTGAAGTGCAAAATCTTCTAATAAAAATCTTGATTTTGTGGTTGTCCTTCTTAACCACTAGTGTATTTTGACCTTGGTTCCTAATCTAATCTATGGTTAACCTGCAGCTGCACCTGACCCCACCCCCCACTTGCTAGTTTTAGACTTGGTGTCATGTGTGTCATAAATACCACTGCTCAGTTAATTGCTTATGGCAATACTTTTGTCGTCTTCTCATTTTGGATAATGCTACTTACTAATTAAGTAATCTAATGTTTAAGTTAGAGGAATACAAAGTTATCATACTATTAGCAAAATCTTCACCTGATATGTTCCAAATTAATTTAAATGATTATACTTTTTTAACTAACTAATTTCTGCAATCTAACTGCACTTATAAAAAGGACTGATGAATTGAATTTAATCATTTTGGATTCCATGGTCAAGTAGGGTCAATTAGGCGATTAATTACTGTCATCGTTTAATTACAATGTGTCCCATCTACTGACATTAAATTGATACAGAAGACCTATAGTATTATTTTGACTAAACTCTCGGTTGGGGGAGCATGGGGTGAAGTCGTCATTAAACAACTATAGGAAATAATAGCTGTGTACATTGGTTGAGGGCATAGGCAGTTCTCATCTTTCGTAATTTTGAATAATATTCATTTAATTATGAGTTACTTTTTAAGATCTATTAATCGAATGTTGTGGATAAAATTTACTTTATAATTAATCTTGTAAGTTGAGTTAGGTTTAGTATTATTTTTTCAATACATATTGTGCTGATTGCAGTGTCCTAAGTTCAAATAGTGCTACTTCTTTTTTGGCTAATTAATCAGCCTACTTGTTGGGACATGATTATGTATTAGGTAGAGATAATTATCGAATGAGTAATAAAAACTGTAAAAATGAAAACGAATTTGGAAGGTTGTATTAATTAAGCCAGCAGCGCGGGTTTGTTTTCTGAGAATAGTAAATTAACCATAGGAATGGAATTTACTGCACGTCTGATGCATTTACTCAACCAACCTTATTTGTCAAAGTTGTCAGTTGGAAAAGCAGAGCATGAAACCAGAGCCAAATTTACAAGACCTTGACTCAATGGTTAATATTATCATACACAATACAGTTTGTCACATTACCTATATAACTAATATAATGAATATACTTTATGTTATATTTTTAATTATATGTATACTTTTAAATCAATAATAGTTTGTACGATCAAGTATGTTGCGTACATACTATATATAATAAGTATCTAAAGTTAAAAATTGCAAAGGTGAATTTGAAATTCGAATTGTGTTTTAACAATAATTTAACTTAAATAAAATTAAAATTTTGAGTAAAAACTATTATGACAGTTGAAATATTAGACATAACTAGTAACTTAGTATGTGAAGTTATTGAATTTCAATATTTGCAAATATGGTTATATTACTCACAAACATTGAAATATTGGCTTAAATATGTATTTAAAGTAAAAATAATCCTTCACAAATCTTCATTAACTTTTTTTAAAAAAAGCCTCATGGTCAAATATAATCTCAACTTGTACGACAAAAATTTCAACTCAAAACACCTATTATATATTTAGTCTTTAGAGAAAATTTCAGAGACTTCTCCTCAGGTTTAGTTTTAAAACATTGACTTCTCTGGTGGTTCACGTATTAGAGTTTTCTTCCTCATTTTAATTTTTTTTTGTAATAATTCTTTTAGCTTATTTATTATAAATAATAAATTACAATTTAAAATATATTTTTTTTGATTAATTTTATGAACAAGGAGGTTGAATGAACTAAATCCTAAATCAATAGAATTCATTAACAACTGGCGGCACCTATGAAATATGCTGCCATTAGGGATACACAATGATAATCTTGATATTCCAAGTTATCAATGGGATAGAGGTTTATTTTTATTTGTAACAGTAAATGTGTTTCTTTGAACGTTGAGCAAAACTGACATTGTATAGAGTGGAAATCGGGGCACCCCGATTTCATTCTTTGGTTAAAAACGAGATGCCACGTCGAAAGGCCAGGACGTCGAGTCCGGGATCGAAGTTGATTTCCAAGATTGAGGTCGACATCACTAATCGAGGTCAGAAAAGGGCATACTTCGAGATGATGCCGGTATAGTCCAGTAACGTAAAGAGCGAGATATCCGCGACGGATCAAAGATAGTGGTGTGAATTTCGAAATGGATTGATCTTCGGCGGTTAATCAGTTGTTAATATGATTTCCTACTATAATTAGAAGTGTACCTTGTTTAGAACACCTCTATTATATAAGGAGGAATCCCAATCATTTGTAGGCATAATGATTGACTAATAAGAATACGCACATCCACCGCTCTTTTTATCTTGCTTACAATTCGTTACTGTTCATCATTGTTGTTTCATCTCTTTATTGTTATTATTATTGCTCTATCTCGAGACTATCTTGAATCGAGGTCGAGACTCCACTCACATACTGGTTTGATCTATCCTATCGCCTAATCTATCTATTTAATTCTTTTTTTATCAATTGGTATTGGATTGAATCACATATCCTTAAAACCACAATATAAGTTTAATTGTTACTCGAATTTTAGGGTAAACAGTTTGGCGCCCACCGTGGGAAAAAGGATAATAGTGATTGTTCGGTGCTGATTCTAATAACACACATTATTTCACTCTTGTTCTTGTCAAATATTTTTGCTTTCAGGTTAAAACATGTCAAACTCACAAAACGCCCCGCACATGGTGACAATGATCTCGAGTTTCACGGGGAGAACGACAATGTAATTGCTCCAGGAGCCGAGGTGCCACCGGTTAATCTCGGGGAAGCACCAGTTGTCGATCCGGTCGACGTCAGTTCGCACGTTGCTTTAAATGCGGACCTAGGCGCGGACCCAAAGGGAGTGTAGGCAGGGAAGGCCGATCTGGTGACCGAGGTACACAGGGCAGAGGAGACGGAGGAGTTAGTCTCCAGGTGATATTCAAGATGTTATAGGCTCAGCAGGCTGCTGTTGCTCAGCTTCAAAATCTACATAGAACTCCGAGTGGGATTGAATCGAAAATCACTCGTCGTACCGAGCCAGTGCCAGAGAGGTCGAATGGTAACGATCGGGGACCGATCCTGCAGTGATGAAAATGCTCGGGGAGCTCACCAAGAGAATCGAGTCAGGAGAGAAGAAAATCGAAGCTAATGATAAAAAAGTGGAGACATACAATTCTCGAGTTGATCAGATACCGGGGGCATCACCAATCTTGAAAGGGATGGATTCGAAGAAGTTTGTACAAAAGCCGTTTCCTAAAAGTGCGGCTCCGAAGCCTATTCCAAAGAAGTTTCGTATGCCAGACATACCCAAATATAAGGGGACCACCGATCCCAACGAGCATGTTACTTCATATACATGCGCCATCAAGGGAAACGATTTAGAAGAATGATGAAATCGAATATGTGCTGTTGAAAAAGTTCGGAAAGACCCTTTCAAAGGGAGAAATGATTTGGTATCGCACCTTGCCACCAAATCCATCGACTCATTTTCCATGTTAGCAGATTCTTTCGTAAAGGCACACGCCGGGGCCATAAAGGTCGCAATAAGAAAATCAGACCTTTTCAAGGTAAGACAAAGGGATAATGAAATGCTGAGGGAGTTCGTGTCCCGATTTCAAATGGAACGCATGGAGTTGCCACCGGTCACTGATGATTGGGCCGTTCAAGATTTCACCCAAGGGTTGAACGAGCGGAGTTCGATAGCATCACATCATTTGAAACAAAATTTCATCGAGTATCCAGCTGTAACGTTGGCAAATATGCACAGTCGATATCAATCGAAGATCAGGGTCGAGGACGACCAATTAGGAGCCCCTTCCGGGTCAATACATCCAAAAAGGTCACAGTTAAAGCCAGAGGGACGTCGACAGGGAGCCAAGGTCGAATAGAGAACGATATCAACCATATACCACAGATCGAAGGAACAATGGTTCGGGGTGCAATTTCGCCCAGAATGATCGAAGAAGTGATCGAGGATAGAATTCTCGGGGACTTATGAGCAAAAGTGGTTTTGATAAGTATGTCGATCCACAAAGGAACCTCGGTTATCAGAATATGACTTTAGCGTCGATGCATCGGGCATTATATCGGCAATCGGAAAGATCAAAGATACTAGGTGGCCCAGACCTATACAGACTGATCCTTCCCAAAGAAACCTAAATTTGATGTGCAAGTATCATGGCACGCATGGTCACAGGATCGAGGATTGCAGGAAATTAAGGGAGGAGGTAGGCCGTCTATTCAATGAGGGCAACCTTTGAGAGTTCCTCAGCGATCGAGCCAAGAATCATCTCAGAGAAAGGGATGCCAACAAGAAAAATGAATAGGAGGAACCCTAACATGTCATTCATATGATCGTCGGTGGGGTCGACATTCCACATGGACCCATATTCAAACGCACTAAGGTATCAATCACTAGGGAAAAATGAAACCCGAGATTATGTGCCCTAAAGCTCCTTATCATTCAACGACGAAGAAGCAGAAGGCATTTCTCAGCCCCACGACAACGCTCTGGTAATTTCTATCTTATTAAATAAAGTTCAAGTTAAGCGTGTCGTGGAGCAGCTCGGCCTACAAGATCAAATCGTGCCCGCAGCTTGGGTCTTAAACTGCTTCAATATGGCCAATGAAACTACTAAAGGGGAGATTATTCTACCGGTGAACGTGGCTGGAACCATTCAAGATACCAAGTTCCATGTGATCGAGGGCGACATGAGGTACAATGCCCTACTCGGAAGGCCTTGGATCCATAATACGAGGGCAGTCCCTTCGACTCTCCACCAAATGATGAAATTTTCGACGTCGGATGGTGTAAAAACAGTATACCGGGAGCAGCATGCTGCAAAGGAAATGTTTACGTTCGACAAGGTAACATCGATATCGACGTTATCAACCTTGGAAAGGTCGAGCATCAAAGGTAAACAAGAAGCCAAATAGAAATCACAGCCACCAGCCTCGACCGAATCGGGGAAGCAGGAGATAGAAGTAGAAGAGGAGGAGGATTTTCTAACCCCTCGAACCTTTATTGTCCCCGAAGATTCTGATGCCACCAAATCAACGGTCGAAGAGCTGGAACAGGTTATATTGATCAAGTACCCGCCCGAGCGAAAGGTATACTTGGGAAAGGGATTAACTCCCGAACTCAGGAAAAAGCTTATTCAATTTCTTATTGATAACATAGATTGTTTTACTTGGTCCCATTTAGGCTTGAAAGGGATCCCACCGGAGATAATGAAGCATCGGCTAAGCCTGGACCCTAGGTTCAAACCGGTGAAGCAAAATAGAAGACCCCAGTCCGAGGTAAAGCACGCATTCATAAAGGACGAGGTAACTAAACTTCTCAAAATAGGGTTCATTCGGGAGGTGAAATATCCCGAATGGTTAGCCAATGTAGTCGTAGTCCCTAAAAAAGGGAACAAACTTAGAATGTGTGTAGATTATAAAGATTCAAAGCCTGTTTGGATAGGCTTAAAAGCTGGTCAAACTAGCTTTTAAGCCCTTTTTAACTTCTGGAAGTGTTTGGCAACTAGACAAATGGCTTTAAAAAAGCTAAAATCTGTTTAAAAAAAGCCAAAACCAACAAGTTGGTAAACCCAACTTTTTCTAAATTGGCTTAAAAGCTATATTGCTTTGACCAAGGATATTACATTCTTATCCCTTATAATTTTTCTTAATATCGAAATTACCCCTCAGTACAAAACTTGAAATTGTTGCTGTCTTCTTCCTCCTGAAATTGGAGCATCTACTTTCTTCATTTTACTCTTTTTCTTTCCCATTCTTCTCCAGATGGTAACGATTTGTTTACTCCCATTTTTTATTTTTTACTAAGTTTCTTTAAAATATTAATTATTATTTTCGTTTGCTTTCTTCATACCGAAATGTTTGACGAAGTACGAAAATACAAATTAGTTTTTCTCCTAAGATTTTTGCTACTTGAATACAGAACATTTAATACGATAACTACTATAATAACGAAATTAATTTTTTAAGAGATAATGCCTTCTGATAGTTTCTGCGAGTTTTATCTCGAGATTTCTAATTTATATTCTTTTCCTGAGGTTGTCTTTTTTCAACAAGTGACACTCGTGAGCACCATTTGAAAGGTTTTCGACATCCTTAAGGCAGGTAATTTAGAATAATGGTGTTAATTTTCGTTTGCTTTCTTCATACTACTTTTAGTTTTATAAATTGAAAGTGTATTAAAATATTAATTATTATATATTTATATTATTTGGAACAAAATATTATAGTAATAAGCATCTTTATAGGTTTAACAGATTTAAGGATATTTCAGTAATTTTAATAGAAAAAATGCTTACTAACACTTGTTTACCAAACACTTCAATAGCTTTTTTTCAGCTCTAGCACTTTTATCCAACCCAAAGCTACTCGATTCACATTGGGTGACGATGGAACATTATACAGAAGGATATTCGATGGACCATCGGCAGTATGTTTAGGACCAGGAGATACCGATTATGTTTTACGAGAGGTCCATGAAGGCACTTGTGGGAACCACTCCGGCGCCGAATCATTAATTCACAAAATCGTTAGAGCAGAATACTACTGGGATAGCATGGAAAAAGACACTAAGGAGTTTGTTCGAAAATGTGATAAATGCCAGAGGTTTGCACCGATGATCCACCAGCTCGGAGAACAACTTCATTTAGTCCTATCCCCATGGCCATTCATGAAATGGAGGATGGATATTGTCGTCCCTCTGCCATCGGCCCCAGGTAAAGCTAAGTTCATTTTATTTATGACTGACAATTTCTCTAAATGAGTTGAAGCGCAGGCGTTCGAGAAAGTGAGAGAGAAAGAGGTTATAGACTTCATCTGGGATCACACCGTATGTCGATTTGGAAAACCCGCCGAAATGGTGTGTGACAATGGAAAACAATATATCGCCAGCAAAGTAACGAAATTCCTCGAAGACCACAAAATAAAAAGGATATTATCAGCGTCGTATCACCCTAGTGGGAACGGACAGGCCGATCGGCGAAAAAGACTATCATTAAAAACCTAAAGAAAAGGTTGAACGAAGCTAAGGGGAAGTGGAGAGAAATTCTACCCGAAGTCCTTTGGGCATATCGAACAACATCAAAGTCCAGTACATGGGCAACCCCGTTCTCTTTAGTATATGGCTCCGAAGCCTTGATTTCAGTCGAAGTCGGGGAACCCAGTGCCAAGTTTTGACACACAATAGAAGAATCAAATCACGAGGCTATGAATACTAGCCTCAAAATATTGGATGAAAAACGAGAAGCCGCACTTGTTCGAATAGCTGCACAAAAGCAATGAATCGAAAGATACTACAACAGGAGAACCAACCTACGTCACTTCAGAGTCGGGGACTTAGTCCTAAGGAAGGTTACCATCAACACTCGAGATCCTAATGAAGGGAGCTCGGCCAAAATTGGGAAGGACCCTAACAAGTCCTCGACATCGTCGGAAGGGATCTTATAAGCTTGGCTTGATGGACGGCGAACAACTGCCAAATAATTGGAACATAACACTTCTCAAACGGTATTATTGCTAAGATGTTCGATCGAAGACATCGAGACATCAGGTTTTAAAGCACGCATTGCACTATTTTTCCCTTAGATCGATTTTTGTCCCAAATGGGTTTTTCCGGCGAGGTTTTTAACGAGGCAACAATTATGTTCTACATGAGGAAAATTCAATAGTATCCAAGGCTTCTTTACAATCAACCTCGAATACAGGGGGCATCATCCTCGGATGTTATATTTTCGAGGAAAATACTTCATGTCAAAGGGTCTCGATAGGGAAACATTGTAATGGGCCAAACGGTCGAATGAACTGTGTCCATATAGATTAGTCGAGCGCCGATGGCAAAACATGTACGCATGTACAAATTATTCAAAGAAGCATTCTTTCTATATCAAACATCTCGTGTCTTAAAAAAAATCTACTATACGAGCTCCATACTTGTAATTTTGTGAGAAATGGTTCAAGGGCCAAGCGCAGATATACCTCGAACACTCGGGGACTATCGTCGACGATCGACTTATTCGAGTTATCTAAACTCAAATTCATAAGACCGCAAAGAGGCACCCCTCGATCTATAGGCCAAGGCCATAATTCTCGGGGACTAACACTTCGAACAAATTCGAAGTCTTATTGGGGAATAAGCCCAAAAGGCATACCCAAAGGCTATGGCCGAATTAATGCGCTCGGAGACATCCGAATCTCGCCTTCGAATTCTTTGAAAAACCGGTTAAAAAAGGCTACCCTCGGCAAATAATCAAAAGGGCTTCGATAAAATCAGCCCTCGAAAAACCTTAAGAGGTATCAAATTATCTTAACACAAACGTGCCAAGGCACAAAAAGCAGAGGGGTTTCAATCGACATCGAACCTTCAAAAAACCCAATGGGTAAAAAATACATGCAAAGGCATAAAGAAATTTTTACTAAGTATTTTAAGCCGAAAAGGGAAATAATAGCCATCTTTTAGAGTCCATATTGGCCCAATCTAAAAATTCTAAGGGCCAATACACTTAGAGTTAGAGATCTTGTTCTCGCTCCATCCGAACCTAAGGGTTCGACTATTCCGAGCCCAAACAAAAACTAACTTGACTATGGCTCGGGGACTCATTATTATTCGACACAAACCTTAAAGGGCTTATGCTTCAAGTTCGAACCTTATTCGAACTCGACTATTGTGACTTCGAGGAAGCCACCCAATACCAAAATATCGGACGCATCGTTCAAAGCATAAGACTGTGCTAAAATTTACAAGGCAAAAAACGTGTTTGAAGATAAAAATTGAGAAGGCAGTCAAAAGAAAATTTCCTTTATATATTGATGAAGAAGGATATGTACAAGAGATCGACAGAGGTCTTACAAAAAAGAAAAAGAAACTAAGTCCTAACTACGGCCGGGGGCGACCTCTTCATCGAGGGCAACTTCTCATTCGGGCTCCTCGCCATTGTTGGAATCGCCTCGACTGCCTTCATCATCATCAACTTCATCATCGGAGGAGGCAAGCAGCTTGACATAGGCTTCAAGCCCCTTGTCTTGGGCTATCTCCTTAGAGAGGTCAAAACCTCGAGCATGGATCTCTTCGAGGGTCTTCCTCCAGGATTGGCACTTCGCCAAGTCAATGCTCCATAGCTCTCGATCAAAAGCCTCCCTTATCTACGTTTGAGCAGCCTCGGTATCGGCCAGGTACACGGCTATGGACTTGTCAGCCATGACCTTCGTCTTCTCGACCTCCGCCTTGGCCTCTGCAAGCTCAGCTTCAAGTTCTTCGATCCTTTGGTACTAGGCTGAGCTTTTCTCTTTAATGCTACGAAGTTAGACCTTGGCCGATACAGTTTGGCTAAGGTAGCCTCTTTCTCTGCGACGAGGCGGTCCATGTTCTCCTTCCACTGATCATAGCCAGCTTTGATTTGATCGACTCCCCCCCCCCAGAGCAGCTCGATCCTCTCCACAGTTGGGTCGAGTCCGTACTTTTTTAAAAGGATAGTTACCTGGTCATCTAGATCGGCCTCTTCCAAACGAGCCTTGGTCAAATCCGCTCGAAGGTCCTATAGGGCTTCATCCTTTTGACCGCAAAGAAGCTTTAGAGAGTTCCTCTCTTTTGAGACTTTTTGGAGCTCGTTTTCGCACTGACTCAGGTCGGCTCGAGACTTGGAAAAGTCCTATACAAAAGAAAAATGCAAGTCAGACTTAAAGAAAAAAGAGTAAGGAAAGGAATCACATCAACTAATGCCTACCCGAGATAGGAGACGTTGAGCCTCTTCAAAGAGGATGGACGCATCATTAAGATCAACTGCATTATCGACCCTGGTAAAACAATCCTGGAAGGGATCCTCTTTATTGGGGACTTCGCCTATGTTAGGGGTCTGTAGAGCCCGAGCGTCCCTTATAGCCTCCTCAAAAAAAGCCGATAGAGAAGGAGAGTGACCTACTGTCACAACCCCGAGAGAATCGCTCAGGGCGCCCTGTTCAGCCCTAGGGGTCTCCGAACCGTCCCCCTCCGGTATTTTCGTTGATAGCCGAGGGATAACCTCAACCTCTGGCGATTTGGGGGCTTTGCCCGAATCTTTCTTCAAGGCCTCCTCATCATGAGGCCGGGTCTCAATAATCACCTCCGGCTTGGAAGGCTCGGCGGCCTCAATCGGCTTCTTTGCTCGAACCACCAGCACCAAGTCATCGCCCTCATCTTCCTCTTCTTCTTCCCCCACCTAGCAGATCGACTCTATAGTCAGAGGGATGACATTTCTCCTGCGTCTTCGAGCTGGAGCCATTTTAGGTTGGGGATCTTCGGACTCCGAGACCCTCTTCCTCTTGTTATCTTTCCCCAACTTTGGAATTGGGGACTCGACCCCTTCCGCGGGCGGAGCCAGCCTCATTTCAGCAACATCTCCTAGGCCTTCATAAAAGGGAGTCAAGTATAAATAAAGAGAAACTTTTCAGAAAAAGGCATCGAAAGCGTACAGGAGAAGCTTACCGTGATTCTTGGCCTCCCATCTGCCCCTTGCCAAGTCTCGCTAGTAGGGCTCGGCATGGGAGGAAGTCGAAGCCAACTTCTAAACCTAGTCTTTGAGGTTGGGGACCGCGTGAGGCATTCAGGCAATCGCTGCATAACAGATGAAAGTATTAGGAGAAGCAAAAAATAGAGTACGAAGACTAATGGGTAATAAATCACTTACGATCGGGGTTCCACTTCTCGGGGAATGGTAGTTTCTCCTCTGGGATGAGGTCGTAGGTCCTTACCCGCACGAACTGGCTCATCCAACCCATATCCTTATCCTCATCTTTGCTCGCAAAAAAGGCCTTCGTCGCTCGGCGTTGGAGCTTGATCAACCCTAAAAAAATCCTAGGTCGGTATAACCGTATGAGGTGGTTGAGTGTGAACTCCAGCCTCTTGGCCTTGCTGGAAAAGAAGCGGAGCATGATCACTATACACCAGAATGAAGGGTGAACCTGGCCGAGGTGACCTGATACCTCTTGCTAAAGCCGGTAATTACTGGTTTGATAGGACCCAGTGTGAAGGGGTAAGTGTAGACACTTAGGAACCCCTCCACATAGGTGGTAGTGCTCTCTTCAAGAGCGGGAATTTGTACCACGACCTTGGCACCCCAGTTACAGTCTCTCTTCACAGCCTCGAGATGGCTCGTCGTTATCGAGCAAATGTATCTCGACACGTGTTCACATCGGCCAGGGATCGATGGAGGGTTCTCGACTTTGAAGTTAGATTTTAAGACACAAGGGCTCGGAACATACTCATGAGGGAGCGATTCCACCGGCGTTTTATCACTGGCCGAACGGGAAGAAAAGGAAGAAGCGTTCTCCTTTTATGGGACGATCTTGGAGGTTTTCGCCATTGATTCAGGCGGAAGGAAGCGAAAAGAAATGGAATTTTGTATTTTTGGTACTAACAAAGCTGACTCAATGGGTGGTGAAATAGAAGAGATGCAGAGAGGAAGAGACTTAGAAAGCTTGGTGAAGGTGGAAGTAAAGTTTTGGTTCAACCAAAGAGCCTGTATTTAAAGATTCACAGTGACGGTTCGGTGGCGCTAGTGGCCAACCACCCACTGACAGGCATTAATGATTTGGGGAACTGTACCGACGGAACATTTCGGTCACGTCCGTAGCTTACGTCATAAGGAAGACATCATGTTCGAGGTCTTCAGGAATCGAGGCTCAAGTCATTTCTATTCATTCTATTCTAAGAAACGCAGGGACTGTCTGTATACGGTGGAAATCGGGGCTACCCCATTTCATTCTTTGGTTAAAAATGAGATGCCACGTCGAAAGGCCAGGATGTGGCGACCCAAAGGGTCATCACCTGTTTTCTCATTCATTCAGTGCTTTCGAGGCCTCGAAAACCTCATTTAGGGTTGCCTCGATTTGTGTGCGCAGTCCGGGCGCGTAGCCGAAAAGCTTAAATATGAATTCCGCGTGAAAAATGCTAAATTTTGATATTAATATGAATATATTTGACTTCGGTCAATATTTTG
The DNA here is from genome assembly GCF_001879085.1 of Nicotiana attenuata. Lineage (NCBI taxonomy): Eukaryota > Viridiplantae > Streptophyta > Magnoliopsida > Solanales > Solanaceae > Nicotiana > Nicotiana attenuata. Next base: position 33,211 of record NW_017674096.1, on the reverse strand, counting down.
GGTAAACGGACCCGGACCCATAATTTGACGGTCCCGGAGAGTTCGTAAAAAATATGGGACTCGGGCGTATGCCCGGAATCAAATTCCGAGGTTCCAAGCCCGAGAAATGAATTTTTGAGTAAAATTGTTTTCTGAAATTATTGAGGAAACTAGAAATGAAATTTGATTAAAAGACTGTGGTATCGGGCCCGTATTTTGGTTCCGGCGCCCTGTACAAGTCTTATATATGGTTTAAGCGCTTTCTGTAAAGTTTGGTTGAAATCGGACGTCGTTTGACGTGTTTCGGACTTAAAATGGAAAATTGATGTTTTATGAAAATTTGGAAGAATTCATGAGTTTTGAGGCTTGATCTGTTGTTTTTGATGTTATTTTGGCGATTTGATCGCACGAGTAAGTTCGTAGGATGTTTTTAAGGTTGTGTGTATATTTGGTTTGGAGCCCCGAGGGCTCGGGTGAGCTTTGGATAGGCCACGGAGTGCATTTCTGAACTTGGAAATTGCTGGTGTGATCTGACCTGCAGGCTTCGCATTTGCGAAGCATGGCTCGCAATTGCGAAGAATCCTTCGCAAATGCGAAGGTGCTCACATTGCACAGGGATCGCAAATGCGATCATAGCATCGCAAATACGGAAGCTGGGACTTTCGCAAATGCGACACTTTTGTTCGCAAATGCGAAGTCCCCAAATATGCCAATGGTTCGCAAATGCGAACTTTTTTTTGCAATTCCCAAAGTAGCAGGTCGGGGTTCGCAATTGCGAGACCCAGTTCGCATTTCCCACATCTTTAACCTGCATTTTTCATACTTAGACGAATTTCAAGTCATTTTTCACCCCACTTTCAAAATACAACTCCTTAGGCGATTTTTCAAGAACAAGTTTCATCCCAAATCATTTGTAAGTAGATTTTTACTTAACTCTTTCAATCATTAACATCATTTAACATGTTTTCAACTTAAAATCAATGATTTTCATGGGAGAAATTGGGGGTTTTGGGTAGAACCTAGGTTTTTTATAAATTGGGGATTTGGACCTCAATTTGAGGTCCGATTTTAAAACAAATTGCATATTTGAATTCGTGGGGGAATGGGTAACCGGGTTTTGGTTAGAACCTTGGGTTTTGACCACGTGGGTCCGGGGGCGATTTTGGAATTTTTGGGAAAAACTTTGGGAAATTCATTTTTATGCATTCAAATTGATTCATTTAGTGTTTATTAATGCAATTAAGTAATTTGTGGCTAGATTCGAGCGGTTTGGAGGTGGAATTACGGGGTAAAGCCATAGTTGAGGCTTGGGTTGAGTTCAAGGCATCGAGGTAAGTGTTTGGTTTAACCCTAGCTTGAGGGAATAGGAGTTGAGTCTTATTTGTAACTTGCTAACTGTCGAGTACGATGTATAGGCATGGTGACGAGTATCTATACAGTGGTGTCTAGCATGACCGTGAGTCCTTATTTGCGAATAGTTTGGTTGTTGTTATGCCTTCCATGCTTAAATGATGACTTCTATATGTTAGTAAAGACCTTGTGAAAGAAATTGTGATCTTGAAACTTCGTGGAGCATTGGCTCGGGTTGAAATACAAATTGTGAAGGTATATGAGATAAGTAACTCTTTGGAGCATTGGCTCAAGTGATAATGTGAACTATGAGATGAAAGTGAAAGAAAGAAAATATTTAATGATTTATTCCCTTGCCGGGACGTTGTTGGTTATTGATATTGTACCCTTGCCGGGTTTTTAATTGTTGTTTGTGTTCCCTTGCCGGGATTTTTGTTATTGTTTATTTATTCCCTTGCCCTTGTTTATTTTTGTTGATTGTGATTGTGACACCAGTCTTGGGTAGAGGCTTATATTGACTACTCCGTGTTTTATTCAGTTTCTATAATTAAGACTTCCGTTATTATTTAATTTCGTTGTGTTATATTGTTGTCATAAATTGTTAAAAAGATTTTTTTATTAATGGAAAAGTAATTAAAATGGCTTGCCTAGCTACTACGAGTAGGCGCCATCATGACTCCCGAGGGTGGGAAATCCGGGTCGTGACAAGTTGGTATCAGAGCACTAGGTTACATAGGTCTCACAACTCACGGACAAACTTGGTAGAGTCTGAGGGATCGGTACGGAGACGTCTGTATTTATCCCCCAGAGGCTACAGAGTTAGGAAAAGTTTCACATTTGTTCTTTCTAGTCGTGTGGTTTTGTTTCTCAATGCTAATTGGCTTTCTACTCTGTTCTTTCGCAGATGGCGAGAACACGCTCTTCTTCATCTACCGATCAGCAGTCCGAGCCCCAGGCAGCTCCTTCTAGGGGCAGAGGGCGAGGAAGAGGCCGTGGTAGAGGCCGAGGCAGGGGCAGAGCTCAGCCCCAAGCAGCAGCACCAGCGGCGGAGCCTCAGGTTGACTTTGAGGAGGAGGTTTCAGCCCCAGTCGCAGCAGTTCCGGTGGGCCCAGCTCAGGTCCCAGAGGGGTTTATTGCTACCCCAGTTCTTCAGGACACTTTGGTCCGGTTGGTGGGCCTCTTGGAGAGTGTCACCCGAGCAAGATTGCTTCCTGTAGCACCAGCCACTTCTCAGGCTGGAGGAGGAGCCCAGACTCCTGCTACACGTACTCCGGAGCAGGTAGCTCCCCAGGGTCAGATTCCAGTGGTTCTGCCAGCTATGGCAGTTCAGCCGGGGGTAGTTGCTCAGACCGGTGATGGAGCGGCCATGTCCGCAGATGCTTTGTGGAGGCTGGATAGGTTCACCAAGCTCTTCACTACTACATTCAGCGGTGCTTCTTCTGAGGACCCACAGGATTTCTTATATAGCTGCCATGAGGTTCTTCGGAACATGGGCATTGTTGAGTCCAATGGAGTTCATTTTGATGCATTTCGCCTATCGGGATCCGCCAACACTTGGTGGAGAGATTTCTGTTTGCCAGACCAGCAGGGTCGCAGTCTTTGACTTGGGATCAGTTTTCAGAGTTGTTCCTGAAGAAGTTTCTCCCCGTTACTTAGAGAGATGCTTATCGGAGGCAGTTCGAGCTCCTCCAGCAGGGTTCTATGACGGTCTCTCAGTATGAGACCCGGTTTATTGATCTAGCTCACCATGCTCTTGTCATACTTCCCACCGAGAGAGAGAGAGGGTGAGGAGGTTTATTGATGGTTTGATTCAGCCGATTCGTCTCCAGATGGCTAGGGAGACTGGTACTGTGATCAGCTTTCAAGAGGCGGCCAATGTGGACCGCCGAGTTGAGATGGTTCTATCACAGTGGAGTGGTCACGGGGGAGACAAGAGAGCCCGTCATTCCGGCAGATTCAGTGGTACCTCATCTGGAGGTAGAGATTTATATGGTAGAGGCCATCCTCCTAGGCCCTTTCAGTCGGCCCTTCAGGTTTCTCACGGTACATCAGGTGGCCGTGGTTCTCAAGCATACTATTCTGATCAGCAGTCACTCAGTGCACCGCAGGCTCCTATCAGCGCACCGCCACTTTAGAGTTTCCGCGGAGGCCACTCAGGTCGACAGGGACAGCAGACTCAGCAGCTGAAGGCTTGTTACACTTGTGGTGACACGGGTCATATTGCCAGATTTTGCCCTCGAGCACCGAGCAGTTCTCCGCACCAGGATTCTCGTGCCATGGTTCAGGCACCAGGTGCTCCACAGCCATCCTAGCCAGCTAGGGGTTGGGGTAGAGGTACTAGAGGTGGAGGTAGAGGTCATAGAGGTGGAGCTCAGACCGCCAGGGGTGGAGGTTAGCCAGCAGCAGATCGACCTAGGGATACGGTTCAGGGTGGTGGGGCCCAGCCCCGTTGTTATGCTCTTCAGGCCAGGCCCGAGGCTGAGGCTTCAGATGCAGTCATCACAGGTACGGTTCTGGTTTGTGATCGAGATGCTTCGGTACTATTTGATCCAGGGTCTACGTATTCTTATGTTTCATCTTATTTCGCACCATGCTTGGTCATGCCTAGTGATGCCTTGGGTGTTCCTGTATATGTGTCTACACCGGTGGGGGACTCTATCATAGTCGACCGAGTCCGTTCGTGTGTTGTAGTGATTGGGGGCCTTGAGACCCGTGTACACTTGTTGCTCTTAGATATGGTTGACTTCGATATCATATTGGGTATGGATTGGCTATCACCCTATCACGCTATCTTGGACTTCCATGCCAAGACTGTGACCTTAGTTTTACCAGGTATGCCTCGTTTAGAGTGGAGAGGCACTCCAGGTTATTCTACCCGCAGCGTTTACGTGAAGGCTCGACGTATGATCGAGAAGGGGTGTCTGGCCTATTTGGCCTATGTCCGTGATTCCAGTGCTGAGGTTCCTCCTTTAGATACTGTGTTTATTGTCCGGGAGTTTCCATATGTTTTCCCTTCAGACTTGCCGGGCATGCCACCCGACAGGGACATTGATTTCTGTATTGATTTGGCTCCGGGCACCCAGCCTATTTCTATCCCGCCATATCGTATGGCCCTGTCGGAGCTGAAGGAGTTAAAGGACCAGTTGTAGGATTTGCTAGAGAAGGGTTTCGTTAGACCCAGTGTCTCTCCTTGGGGTGCGCCTGTGTTATTTGTCAAGAAGAAGGATGGGTCAATGAGAATGTGTATTGATTACCGGCAATTGAACAAGGTAACGATTAAGAATAAGTATCCACTACCGACGATTGATGATTTGTTCGACCAGCTTCCGGGTGCTAGGGTATTCTCCAAGATTGACTTGCGATCTGGCTACCATCAGTTGAGGATTAGGGCATCTGATGTCCCTAAGACAGCTTTCCGTACTCGGTATGGGCATTATGAGTTCATGGTCATGTCATTTGGGTTGACCAATGCCCCAGCAGCATTTATGGAGTTGATGAACCGAGTGTTCAGGCCATATTTGGACATGTTCGTGATAGTCTTTATTGATGATATTTTGGTGTACTCCCGCAGCCAGGAGGAGCACGAGCAGCACCATAGAGTGGTTCTTCAGACTCTGAGGGATAGTCAGTTATATGCCAAGTTCTCCAAATGTGAGTTCTGGCTGAGTTTAGTAGCATTTCTGGGTCACGTTGTATCAGCGGAGGGTATTCAGGTGGACCCGAAGAAGATTGAGGCAGTCAAGAACTGGCCTAGATCAGCATCAGCCACAGAGATTCGGAGTTTCTTGGGGTTGGCAGGCTATTACAGACGGTTCGTGGAGGGATTTTCATCTATTGCAGCCCCGATGACCAGATTGACCCAGAAGGGTGCCCAGTTCAGATGGTCGGATGAGTGTGAGGCGAGCTTTCAGAAGCTCAAGACAGCCCTGACTACGGCACCGGTGTTGGTTTTGCCCACAGGATCAGGGCCTTATACAGTTTATTGTGATGCTTCCCGTATTGGGCTTGGTGCAGTGTTGATGCAGGATGGCAAGGTCAATGCCTATGCTCCGAGGCAGTTGAAGATTCATGAGAAGAACTATCCAGTGCATCACTTAGAGTTGGCAGCCATAGTTCACGCCTTGAAGATTTGGAGGCACTATTTATATGGCGTGGCCTGTGAGGTGTTCACTGATCACAAGAGTCTTCAGTACTTGTTCAAGCAAAAGGAGTTGAATTTGAGGCAGAGGAGGTGGTTGGAGTTATTGAAAGACTATGATGTCACCATTTTATATCATCCGGGGAAGGCCAATGTGGTGGCCGATGCTTTGAGTAGGAAGTCAGTCAGTATGGGCAGCCTTGCTTATATTCCGGTCAGTCAGAGGCCGCTTGCTTTGGATGTTCAGGCTTTGGCCAATCGATTTGTGAGGCTGGATATTTCTGAGCCTAGCCGAGTATTAGCTTGCACGGTCGCTCGCTCTTCATTATTGGAGCGTATCCGTGATCGGCAGTTTGATGATCCCCATTTGTGTGTCCTTAGAGACACGGTGCAGCGCGGAGGCGCCAGGCATGTTACCTTAGATGCGGATGGAGTTTTGAGATTGCAGGGGAGAGTTTGTGTGCCCAATGTGGATGGACTTCGAGAGTTGATCTTAGAGGAGGCCCATAGTTCCCGGTACTCTATTCATCCGGGCGCTGCGAAGATGTACCAGAATTTGCGGCAGCATTATTGGTGGCATAGAATGAAGAAGGATATTGTTGCATATGTGGCTCGGTGTTTGAATTGTCAGCAGGTTAAGTATGAGCATCAGAGGCCTGATAGTTTATTTCAGAGGATTGAGCTTCCCGAGTGGAAGTGGGAGAGGATCACTATGGACTTCGTTACCGGACTTCCGTTGACTCGGAAGAAGTTTGATGCAGTTTGGGTCATTGTGGATAGGCTGACCAAGTCAGCGCATTTCATTCCTGTGGCAGTCTCCTATTCATCCGAGAGATTAGCTGAGATTTATATCCGGGAGATTGTTCGCCTTCATGGTGTGCCGACATCTATCATTTCGGATCGGGGTACGCATTTTACCTCGCGCTTCTGGAGAGCAGTTCAGCGAGAGTTGGGCACACGGGTCGAGTTGAGCACAACATTCCATCCCTAGCGGAGTTTGGAGGTTCATGGGATCAATTCTTGCCTTTAGCGGAGTTTGCCTACAACAACAGCTACTAGTCGAGCATCCAGATGGCTCCTTATGAGGCTTTGTATGGTAGGCGGTGTCGGTGTCCGATTGGATGGTTTGAGCCGGGAGAGGCTCGGTTGATAGGTACGGATTTGGTTCAGGAGGCCTTGGACAAGGTCAGGATCATTCAGGATAGGCTTCGTTCAGCTCAGTCCAGGCAAAAGAGCTATGCAGATCGTAAGGTTCGAGATGTAGCTTTCATGGTTGGTGAGCGGGTATTGCTCCGAGTGTCGCCTATGAAGGGCGTGATGAGATTTGGGAAGAAGGGAAAGCTTAGCCCTAGGTACATTGGTCCGTTTGAGATTCTTGATCGAGTGGGAGAGGTGGCTTATAGACTTGCATTGCCGCCTAGCTTATCAGCCGTGCATCCAGTTTTTCATGTATCCATGCTTCGGAGGTATCACGGCGATCCAGCCCACGTGTTAGACTTCAGCACTGTCCAGTTGGACAAGGATTTGTCCTATGAGGAGGAGCAGGTAGCTATTCTAGACCGGCAGGTTCGTCAGTTGAGATCCAAGAGCTTTCCTTCTGTTCGTATTCAGTGGAGAGGTCAGCCTCCCGAGGCATCGACCTGGAAGTCCGAGTCTGACATGCGGAGCCGTTATCCCCATCTTTTCCCCGACTCAGGTACTTCTTTCTTTTGTCCGTTCGAGGACGAACGGTTGTTTTAGAGGTGGAGAATGTGACGACCCAAAGAGTCATCACCTGTTTTCTTATTCATTCCGTGCTTCTGAGGCCTTGAAAACGTCATTTGGGGTTGCCTCGATTTGCATGCGCAGTCCAGGCGCGCAACCGGAAAGCTTAAATATGAATTCTGTGTGAAAAATGCTAAATTTTTATATTAATATGAATATAGTTGACTTCCATCAACATTTTGGGTAAACGGGCCCGGACCCGTGATTTGACGGTCTCGGGGGGTCCGTAGAAAAATATGGGACTCGGCGTATGCCCGAAATCAAATTCCGAGGTTCCAAGCCCGAGAAATGAATTTTTGAGTGAAATTGTTTTTCTGAAATTATTAAGGAAACTAGAAATGAAATTTGATTAAAAGACTGTGGTATCGGGCCCGTATTTTTGTTCCGGCGCCCGGTACAAGTCTTATATATGGTCACTGTGAAGTTTGGTTGAAATTGGACGTCGTTTGACGTGTTTCGAACTTAAAACTCTAAATTTGAAAGTGTATGAAGTTTGAAGAAAAACTAGGGATTTTGAGGTATAATTCGTTGTTTTTGATGTTATTTTGGCGATTTGATCGCGCGAGTAAGTCCGTAGGATGTTATTGAGGTTGTGTGCATATTTGGTTTGGAGCCCCGAGGGCTCGGGTGAGTTTTGGATAGGTGTCGGATTGCATTTTCTTATTTTTGGAAAAAGCTGGTTCAGCTGATCTGCAGGATTCGCATTTGCAAAGCCAGAGTTCGCATTTGCAAATGCGAAGGTCCAGCTATCGCAAATGTGAAGGCTGGTTCGCAAATGCGAAACCAATCTAGGCCGGCCAAGGTTCGCAAATGCGAAGCCAAACATCGCAAATGCGATTGTCACTGGTTCGCAAATGCGAGACCCAATTCGCAAATGCGAAGGTCCCCTGGGTGGCCTGAGTTCGCAAATGCAAAGAGTAATGTCGCATTTCCCAAGCCTGCAGGTTCGCATTTCCCATATCCGCAGCCCAGCAAATTTCATACTTAGACGAATTTCAAGTCATTTTTCACCCCACTTTCAAAATACAACTCCTTAGGCGATTTTTCAAGAACAAGTTTCATCCCAAATCATTTGTAAGTCGATTTTTACTTAACTCTTTCAATCATTAACATCATTTAACATGTTTTCAACTTAATATCAATGATTTTCATGGGAGAAATTGGGGGTTTTGGGTAGAACCTAGGTTTTTTATAAATTGGGGATTTGGACCTCAATTTGAGGTCCGATTTAAAAACAAATTGCATATTTGAGTTCGTGGGGGAATGGATAACCGGGTTTTGGTTCGAACCTCGGGTTTTGACCACGTGGGCTCGGGGGCGATTTTGGAATTTTTGGGAAAAACTTTGGGAAATTCATTTTTATGCATTCAAATTGATTCATTTAGTGTTTATTAATGTAATTAAGTAATTTGTGGCAAGATTCGAGCGGGTTGGAGGTGGAAATTCGGGGTAAAGCGATAGTTGAGGCTTGAGTTGAGTTCAAGGCATCGAGGTAAGTGTTTGGTTTAACCCTAGCTTGAGGGAATAGGAGTTGAGTCTTATTTGTAACTTGCTAATTGTCGAGTACGATGTATAGTCATGGTGACGAGTATCTATACATTGGTGTCTAGCATGACCGTGAGTCCTTATTTGCGAATAGTGTGGTTGTTGTTATGCCTTCCATGCTTAAATGATGACTTCTATATGTTGTAAAGACCTTGTGAAAGAAATTGTGATCTTGAAACTTCGTAGAGCATAGGCTCGGGTTGAAATACAAATTGTGAAGGTATATGAGATAAGTAACTCTTTGGAGCATTGGCTCAAGTGATAATGTGAACTATGAGATGAAAGTGAAAGAAAGAAAAGAGTTAATGATTTATTCCCTTGCCGGGACGTTGTTGGTTATTGATATTGTACCCTTGCCGGGTTTTTAATTGTTGTTTGTGTTCCTTGCCGGGATTTTCATTATTGTTTATTTATTCCCTTGCCCTTGTTTCTGATTGTTGATTGGGTGAGGAAGAGTGTTAAAGCACGAAGGGTGATGCCGTGCACTGTTTGTTTATGGTAAGAAAAGAGTGTAAAGCACGAAGGGTGATGCCGTGCATTGTTTGCTTATTATGAGAAAGAGTGTTAAAGCACGAAGGGTGATGCCGTGCCGCACGATGTACCATTCCATGCCGATTCTATTGATTATGTGAGGAATGAGAGTAAAAGCACGAAGGGTGATGCCGTGCACATGTATTGCTTGGTGAGGACGAGAGTAAAAGCACGAAGGGTGATGTCGTGCACTGGTTGAGTTTTGTTTCATTACATACTATTGAGTTGTGCTGTATTCCTTTATTACTGGACGACTCTTATTTGGAATTTATTATACTCCCCACAGCATGTTTCCCCTCCCATATTGTTTATCTGTTTTGTATTTCGATTCCGCTGCATATATATATGAAATTGCATAGGTTTATATGGTAGTCTAGTCTAGCCTCGTCACTACTTCGCCGGGGTTAGGCTAGACACTTACCAGCACATGGGGTCGGTTATGCTGATGCTACACTCTGTGCATTTTTTTGCACAGGCCCAGGTTTCGAGCAGCAGCAGCAGCATTAGCACGGGAGCAGGCTTTCAGTATCGTGAGACCCAAGGTAGCCTTGCAGGCGTCCGCAGGCCCGTCGTCTCTCTCTTATTCTCTTTTTAGACTGTTGCCTCTTTGTATTCGAGACAAACAACTTATGTGTTCTTTCAGACCCTTGTATTTAGAAATTCTTAGCGGTTCGTGAGTATTGTGACACCAGTCTTGGGTAGAGGCTTATATTGACTACTCCGTGTTTTATTCAGTTTCTATAATTCAGACTTCCGCTATCATTTAATTTCGTTGTTTTATATTGTTGTCATAAATTGTTAAAAAGATTTGTTTATTAATGGAAAAGTAATTAAAATGGCTTGCCTAGCTACTACGAGTAGGCGCCATCACGACTCCCGAGGGTGGGAAATCCGGGTCGTGACACAGGACGTCGAGTCTGGGATCAAAGTTTATGTCCAAGATTGAGGTTGACATCACTAATCGAGGTCAGAAAAGGGAATACTTCGAGATGATGCCGGTATAGTTCAGTAACGGAAAGAGCGAGATATCCGCGATAGATCAAAGATCGTGGCGTGAATTTCGGAATGGATTGATATTCGGTGGTTAATCAATTGTCAATATGATTTCCTACTATAATTAGAAGTGTACCTTGTTTAGCACTCATGTATTATACAAGGAGGAATCACATGCATTTGTAGGCATGATGATTGACTAATAAGAATACGCACATCCACTGCTCTTTTTTATCTTGCTTATCGTTCGTTAATGTTCATCATTGTTGCTTAATCTCTTTACTGTTATTAGTATTGCTCTATCTCAAGACTGTCTTGAATTGAGGTCGAGACTCCACTCACATACTAGTTTGATCTATCATATCGCCTAATATATCTATTTAATTCCTTGTTTATCAACTGGTATTGGATTGAATCACATATCCGTAAAACTACAATATAAGTTTAATTGTTACTCGAATTTTAGGGTAAACAGACATCTTTGTGTTGAAAGAACTTGGTTCTATCGAAAAGGTCCGCTAATCCAATTATATCGATTGAGGCTTTTAGCTTTTGGTTTACCCTACGATCGAATAACAATTGAATTTATACGCGGTTTAAAGGATATGTGGTATAACTTGGCACAAATTTAAAATAATAGATTAGTATTGAAATAGACAATTAAAGAATAAATGCAAACCACACAAACTGAAACAGCCTTGACTCCCGAATTCAGTCACCCTTGAACCAAATATATACCGATCGACTTAAGAACAAAATAACAAGACAATGGTAACTAGAGAATGACAGTATATTGCTTTGTATTGCGTGAATATGATGATCTTTACCAATGATCAGACTCCCCTTTATATAGTAGGGGAGTCCTTCTCTAAGCACAATTCTATATGAGGTAAGAAATCCCATGATTGGCAAATTAATCGGCCTCTTCTTGATACGTGCCGGGACTCGCGTCGTGATCCTCGCCCAATTGCGGATATGTCGTCTTTCCGTTATTCAACTCGGTGTTGATACCCAATTTTTTCCTATAATATTTTTAAAAATACATATATACCTTCAAAACTATGCATTAGCATAAATGTACATTTTTCATAGTTTCCATATTTTTAAATTAATTTATTCTAGTATTTTATTTATAGAAATGATTATAAAATTGCATCACAAATGGCTTTATAACATTTCATTGATTTTGCAATTGTAGCCCACGTACACATCACTGCAAGATTTTACCAGAAATTGGTCCCTTATATTTTTAAAATATTGAATAATTATTTTGAAGCACTTCTATGCATGAAAATTATTTTTTTCACTGTTAATTATTTTATAAAATACTTTTTATTCAATTATTTGGGTATTTAACAAATAGCCTTTTAATTTCTCTAATTTTTGGACCTAAATACCAGCCCAAGTCCCTAACCCAATTCCCCCCAGGCCCAAATTCAATTAAACCCGACCCAGGCCCCCCTAATCCTGGCCGTTGAACTCTGAGATCAACGGCCCGTATTTGCTCTTACCATTTTAATTCCAAACGACCACCGTCTAACCTAATTCATTTCCCACCATACTCCACCGCCCTCCGTTCCCTTCTCTCTCAAATGCTCTCTATCTGAACCATAATCCTCAGGCGTCGTCATCGGCTAACACCACCATTTGATTATGTTTCTTCGTCATCAGAAGCCTATACTGGCCTCCTACTTGCTATCGTTCATCAGTTTCCTAGATCCTTGAGAAGATCTGAAGGGACCTAGGCGGTCTAGCTTGCACCTGTGATTTCTTTGCCTGTTTCAGGCCATTTGCTCGACCATGAGTAAAAAACCTTTCTTATTTTGCTATGAACCCGTGGTTTTCTAGGCCTATGTTCTCGTCTCTGTTGTGCTTTCTAAAAAAACCCTAATTTATTATCTCCGATCTTCTCAGGTCTGTATAGATCTGAGACGAATCGAGCAACTCTTACATGTTTTCCTTGAAAATTTCTGGTTTTCAACTGATTTCCCGTTTTCCTAAACTACGGTTTACCCTAAGTCATCTTCTCAAAAGGTTTTTGAACGCTTAGTCGTTCGTTCTTATGTGTTCTTGACTGATTTATGCTAATGTTGCATAAGCCCTAGTTGATTTATGCTAAAACTCTAACTGTCTGTGTTTTGCTTTGATTATGAGCTTTTCAAAGTTACTAGTCATATTGGTTCATTCTATATTCAGATTTACACGTTTTTCCTTAGGCAAATTCCTTGCGTTGTGATTCTTATCTTAATTAATCTCTATTAGGGTTTTTGAATTATTTTCCGTCTAATTTCTCTGTGTTCCTAAAGTTTTGCTCAGCCTATTTTTTTATGGAAATTGATATGTTCTTTCCAGAATTGTTGAGTGATTTGCTCTGTTATAAGTTCATGTGCATGATTCTTGATTATTTCCTTGTTTATGACTTTAATTAGTCTTCTTGCCTTATTTAATTGCCTGTAGTATTTACTGATTCCTTGCACGATTATTTCCTTAATTAGATTCCTAATCATTCACTCTTTGCCTAAGTCTGATTTGAATTTCTTTCCTTAAATAGTTTCTGTCCTAACCGTTGGTTAATTACCCTTAATTAGGGAAAGTCTATGCTGATTTTTCGTGTAATTGATTCTGTGATCTTCCCTTGATTAACTGAAGTTGGTACTGTTACCCTATTTGCCCTACTCTTAAACTACTATATAAACTCCTCTGTTTTACTTCTTAACACGCGAACACAAGTTCAAAGAACACACACTCACACTCAAACTCTCTTTCTTTCTCTGCTACTTGTGTTAACTCTTGATCTAGCCGGCTGAAAGCCAAGGCTAGATATTGGAACTACACTTGCTTTATATTCTGCACTCTTTTCTTCAACTGGTATATCTCTAGTTAAATTTTGAAACCCAAACTCTATGTGTTTCATTCCTGCACTAGTCCATTAACTATGAATTCAACCTGTCTTCCTGTTTACTTCATTGCTTAGCATGTCTAAATTCTGTCCTGTTCAATGTATAGCTAGTATGTCTACACTTCACCTAGTTATCTAATACTTGACCAGCCTGTTTGTTGATTTTTGTTTAATCCCTTAACTATGTGATCATGTTGGTTACCTAATGCATGTGATTGACCCTACTTGTGTGTCTGATTCTATCCACTACATCCTTGCTCCATGTCTTAATTGCCTATTATCCTAGTTAATTTGTCAAGGCTATGAAGCTCCTAAGTGTTCTATGCATATTGTTGTCTATATGCCTCCCTGTACCCTGTTCATGTATCTTCAATGAGATTCCTATATGTTCCTAATCCCTTTCAACCCTGTGTGCAAACTTGCTTGCTAAGTGCCTGTGAATCTGAGTATTCTATGATTGATTGGCTGTTTACTGAATTTGCTCTCTTCAGAACTGATTTCAAAATGTTATTAGTATTCTTCTAAAAACTGGTTTTCATTCTTAGCATTTTCTTAAAACTGGTCTATTTTAGAAAATCTTTTCCACTCCTAAAAGTTATCTCCACACTGTTTTTCACTAAGTCTTTCAAAACTATGTCAAGCACTCTCACTTACTCTTAGATTATTAAGTTCTGCCCCTCGGGTATGTGTACTGCTTAGGGATCCTTGAGATCTCTCTAAACTCAGGCATACCAGGGGTGGCTCTTCCACACTGCACATAACCAGTCCCTATTTGAGAAAAGTCTTGGTGTGAGTACTGCCCGGGATCCTTGAGGTCCTTAGGGAACTCTGACACACCTGGACACTTATTAGCTATGATATTTCTGGGCATTTGAGACTACATTGAAGGCTTGGTACCCCCAGGTTTATTTTGAGCCTGCTTCAGGCTCCCTATAGTTTAGTTTACATCTCATTTATGTAATTTACTCAATCCTGGTCTGTAATAATCCTTTGTAAACAGATATTGGGGTAACTAGTAAAAAAATGGGAGGGTAGCTATATGATTCTGTGGGGTAAACTGGGTAGAAACCATGTTTTGGGTTTTATATTATGTCGAGTTGTTGTAGAAATCATGTTCTAAGTTTGTGTGATTCCTTAGATATCATGCTTTAGGATTGCTATGATCATTCACATTAAACTGTGTTAAATTTGTGCATTAGATACCGTGTCGTAGGACAATCATGGTTACAACTTCTGCATATTTTATGTTGTAGTTCATCACTTCACTTTTGATTCTGCATAAGTCGCTATCACTTAGAAATCCTGCCCTTAAGTTACTAATACTTTTTAATAAAATAACCTTCTCCATGTGCATTAGAGATCCTATTTTAGGACTGCACGTACATCTGCCTTGAAACATGTGTGACGATCCGACCCGTCGTCACGTGAGTTACCGCCCCGTTTTCCCCATGTTATGCTTCTTTATGTTTCATTATCAGTATTTGATGTGTTAGAGTTGGTTTGGAATGGTTTTGATAAGAAATGAGACACTTAGTATCTTTTAAGAAGGCTTAAGTTGGAAAAGTCAACCGGATGTTGACTTTTGTGTTAGAGGGCTCGGATTTGAATTCCGATGATTTGGCTAGCTTCGGGGGATGATTTGTGACTTAGGAGTGCGATCGGAATTGATTTTGGAGGTTCGGTGTAGAATTAGGCTTGAATTGGCAAAGTTAGTATTTTGGCGAATTCCGGTTGGTAGGTGAGATTTTGATCCGGGGGTCAGAATGAGATTCCGAGAGTTGCAGTAGCTTCGTTAGGTGATTTTGGATATGTGTGCAAAATTTCAGGTCATTCGGAGGTGTTTTGGTTGGGTTTCTAATCGAATGCGTGTTTCGGAAGTTTTAGAAGAACTTAGGCTTGAATTCGATGAGAAATGATGGTTTTAGTGTCGTTTGAGGTGTTTTAATGATTGGAGAAAGTTTGAATAAGGTATTGGATCATACTTGTATTTTTGGTTGAGGTCCCGAGGGCCTCGGGGTGATTTCGGATGGCTAACAGGAAGTTTTGAACTTAAGAGATTGCAGAACTTGTGCTGCTTCTGGTATTTTCGCTTCTGCAGAATTGGGACCGCAGAAGCGGTACCGCAGAAGCGAGAGGAGAGACGCAGAAGCGGCAGGGACCGCAGGTGCGGAATTGGTGACCGCATCTGCGGAGTCGCAGATGCGACAGGAGAACCGCAGATGCGGTATTTGAGCTCTTTTGGGGATCCGCAGATGCGTTAATTGGTCCGCAGAAGCGGGAGGCGCAGGAGCGGATGTTAAACCGCAGAAGCGGATATGTCCGCTGAAGCGGTGCATTGAACGCAAAAGCGGGAGCCGCGGATGCAGCCATGGAGCCGCAGATGCGGAAATAACTGGTCAGAATAGTTTTTATTTCCCTTCGCGAATTTTTGAAAGGGTTTCATATTTTCACTTCGGACTTGGAGAATTTGGGCAAGTTGGAGGAGAGGAATCAAGGGACTTCATTGAGGTAAGAATTTCTAAACTAAAAACACGATTTTATGGAGCAAACACATGAAATTAGACTGAAAACTCAAGGATTTAAGGTCAAAAATGATGGTTTAGGGCTTGAAACCTAAGAGAACAAAAAATGGGAATTTGAGGGGTCATTTAGACTCCGATTTTGGTGTTCTTTATATGTATAGACTCGCGGCGAGATAAGGAATCCGGTGGTGTAAAATTTATAATTTTTCAAGAAGTGGGCCCGCGGCTCGGGTTTTGCCAACTTCGTGATTTTCGATGTTTTTCGAGTCTTTTCGATTGGGTTATATTCCCTTAGCATATTGCGACGTATTCGTTGTGGTTTTGGTCAGATTCGACGCGCGAAGAGGTGAATTCGAAAGGCAAGGGCATAGCAAGCTAGGACTTTGGCCGGCTTGAGGTTAGTAATAAATGTAAATGCTGTGTTGAGGGTTTGAAACCCCGAATTTGCACAACGTAGTGCTATGTGAGGTGACTTGCACGCCGGATAACAGGCATGGGGTAGAGCACCGTCGGGGATTGTGACTTGGTCCGTCTCGCTTAATAAAAAAATTACTACCTATTTGTTTGTAGTTTCGTGATATCCTTATAAAAATGGATTAAATTGTTATCATTGGGCCTCGTGCCAACTACTTGAATCCTTCAGGGATTGTTTTAATGATTTCTTACCATATTTATAAATATTAAACTCAGTCCTAGTATTTAATACTGTTTTGCAAACTCAGCCACCTTTTCTCAAAACTTGGAACTTAAGTAATATTTTAATGAAGTTTGGGCTGAATATTTTTATACTGTTGTGTGATTTTTGGACTGAGTATGGGATCGGGCTGCGCGCCGCAGTGGTTTAATAATGATATTGATATGAGGCCAAGGGCCTGTTCGATACCACGAGATGGCTTATTATCACGCTTCGGCCGTAAGGGGCCCCTCCCGGAGTCTGCACACCCCAGTGAGCGCTGTCGACGTTAAATAAATGGAGCGGACTGCACGGCCGCAGCGGGGTATTGGAGGTACCGGTTTATGTGTTGCATTGCATATTTACTTGTTAATTATTCTCCTTCTGGTGTGACTTTATTATAACTATTTTAATGTTTACCGTATTATGCTATTGGTCCACGTTGTTGTATTTATAGCTTTACTTTGTGTTTATTTAGGATTTCTGATCCTCAGACTTTATTCATATTTATTACTTTCTGAGTTGGAAGTACTCACCATACTCCCTGCACCTTGTGTGCAGATTCAGGTACTCCACAGGGTGAGTGAGGACTCGTGTTAGCTGAGCTGCATTATCCGGGAGTATCAAGGTAGCTGCATGGCGTTCGCAGCTCTTATCTCTCCCATCTATCTTTATTATTTTATTCGTAATTTTCCTAGTCGGATTTGTAATAGGTGGATAATCTGTTTTAGAGGCTCATGTTCGTGACACCAGATTCGGCGGGCTATTTAGTATTTTATTTTGAGGTTTTCGAATGTTAGAGATCTTACCAAAATTTCCGTACTAAATTGGTATTATGGTAGCGAACATTTAGTTATTTACATAGGTTATTTGGCTAAGGTTGTGTAAATGGTCGGGCTTGCCTAGCAATGTGTTGGGCGCCATCACGACCGGGGTTTGGGTCGTGACAACATGTCGCTTAAATAAATAGGTTAAAACAGCCCTACACATTGATTTTATGTTCTGGTATGAATCAGTATAAAAATACCTGCTATAGTATTCATCACTTAGATCAGCATGCTTATAGTATGAAATGACTTTAATTTGTTTAAGTAGTTCCCAGATTATGACTGCATATACACGCCTAGGCAAGCCTTAGGCCGCTAAATAACTGTGAAATCAGGTTCTGTTTATGTGTGAAATTGTCCAGGCTTAACAAGCTATTAAACCAGTAGGCAAGCTGGTTAGGATTCTGCCACTTCCCTTAAAACAAATGCTGCATATTTTGTATCTGTAATGTTCATCTAGATATCATGTTCCTAGGCTTTCTGTGTTTCTTTAAAATCAGTTGTTTGAGACGTGCTGCTTATTTGCCTATGTATATGTAGAGGTAAACATGAGCCTTCTATATGTTTCTTATCTGACAGTCCTACGTGTTATTTGTGGTCGCCTAGATTTTTGCCTTTTAAACACCTTAGGATTGTCTAGAACTGCCTAAGTCTAGAGGTCCTAAACTCCTCCGGGACCACAAGGAAAGGACGGGTAACAGCACGCTTAGAGGTCGTTAATCAAATTCTCTTATATAACCACTAAGGGGAGGGTAATGGGTAGTAAGAGGATATGATGACCAGCACGCTAATATCACGTGTAGCCCCTCTAGTTGAGGAGGATTACCGGACATTGCACAGATTGATCCTATAGGCTAATCAACTTAGGACTTCCCTTTTCCAATTCATATATAGGTTCCTGGCACTCACCAAAACAACCCTATATATGTGGAAACCGTACCTTACTCTACTCAACCAACCTCCTATACACCAGAATCCACTGAGAAGGACCTGCTCATCAAGAACATGGCTCAGGAACTCAAGAAATTGACAAGTCGGGTTCAGGGTATCGAAGGAGGCAAAGGGATAGAAGGTTTGAATTATGAAGACCTATGCATACAGCCGGATGTAGAACTACCAGAGGGTTAAAAACCTCCCAAGTTCGAGATGTTTGACGGTACAGGTGATCCCAGGGTTCATCTAAGGACCTATTGTGACAAACTCATCGGGGTTGAAAAGGATGAAAAGATCCGGATGAAGCTTTTTATGAGGAGTCTTACGGGAGTTGCTCTGTCCTGGTACATCAGTCAGGATCCTACGAAATGGTACAACTGGGTGAGTATGGCGTCTGATTTCATGGGCGGATTCAGGTTCAACACAGAAAATGCACCGATGTTTTCGACATTCAGAACCTCAAGAAGAAGCCCACCGAGACTTTCCGCGAGTATGCTACTCGATGGAGGTCAGAAGAGGCCAAGGTCAGGCCAGCATTGGACGAAGAGCAAATGAACAAATTCTTCGTCAAAACACAGGATCCGTAATATTATGAAAGGTTGATGGTTATTAAAAACCATAAATTCTCTGATATCATCAAACTTGGTGAAAGGATCAAAGAAGGCATCAAAAGCGGGATGGTAACAAACTTTGAGGCACTATAGGCCACAAACAAAGCACTACAATCAGGCGGCATATCGAAAAAGAAAGACGTTGGGTAGTAATGGTGGCTCAGGGCCCAAAATCTCCACTCACGTATCAAACACCTCCACCCACATACCAAACACCTCCACCCACATACCAAGCACCTCCACCTACATATCAACCCTCATTTTGCAGATATTCCCAACCGACCATTGTCAATCACACCTATAATTCCTAGCCACCTCATTTCCAGTCACCTCCAACTCGCCAAAATTATCCAAGACCATAGCCCAATTTTGACCGCAAACCACCCAGACAATACACCGCTATTGCTGAACCCATCGACCAGCTGTATGAAAGGTTGAAAGTCGTTGGTTACATCACTCTTATTCCCGTTGTGGCAGTAGAGAACCCATCCCAATGGGTCAACCCAAACAAAACTTGTGCATACCATTCTGGTATGAAGGGGCATACCATTGACGAATGCCGAACATTGAAAGATAAAATCCAGACACTGATTGACAACAAGGTCATACAGGCGAAAGAAGCTGCATCCAATATCCGCAACAATCCTCTCCCGGATCATAGGGGTGGTGGGATAGATGTGATAGAGATGGACGAAGAATGGGATCCTGAAGGGTCAATCGGGCTTATTCTAGAAGGCGATGACTTTAAACCCGCAGTCACACTTACTCCTATTGTAGTACAGACTCAGCCACCAATCGAGGTTGAGATAGCTGCATCGATTCCATTTTAGGTAGAGGTAGCTCCACCTGCTGCCACCCCTGTTCCATTTGAAGTAGAAGTGGCCACACCTTTCACAGTGACAGTATCAACCACACCTCCTTTCAATTCAAAAGCAATACCCTGGGATTACGTTGCTGACGCTAGGGGAAAAGGAAAGGCAAAGATGGAGGAATCCGATGCTGCACAAGGAATGACTAGGACCGGAAGAATCTATACACCTGAACACTTGGGAGGACCAAGTAAGGATGCCACTACCAAGCAACCTGTCATTGAAACAGGACCAGATGACCTTTGGAGGAAAGTACAAGCAAGGGAATATTCCGTCGTTGATCATTTGAACAAAACCCCAGCTCAGATATCCATCCTATCACTGTTGCAAAATTCAAAGGTGCACAAGAATGCTTTGATGAAGGTGTTGAGTGAAGCTTATGTACCCAACAATATCACCTGCGGAGAGATGGCCAACATGGTAGGGCAGGTGCTGGTAAGTCATAAGATAATCTTCCACGAGGACGAGCTACCACCTGAAGGTTTGAATCATAACCGAGCATTGCATATCACGGTACAATTTGAAGATAAATTCATCGCTAGAGTTCTGATCAATGGAGGTTCAAGCCTCAACATCTGTCTGTTGGATACTCTGAAAAGATTGGGCAAAGGGTTCCATGAAATACGGGCAGGAAGCATGAACGTGAAAGCCTCTGATGGGTCTCAAAGGGCCACAATTGGGGAGATTAATCTTTGTCTGTAGATGGGGCCAACTTGGTTCGACGTTGAATTCCAGGTGCTTGACATATCAGCTTCATACAATCTTCTGTTGGGCCGTCCATGGATACATGCCGATGGGGTTGTGGCTTCCACACTACACCAGGCCGTGAAATTCGAATGGAACCATCAGGAGGTGATCATTCACGGGGACGGGAGTAACTCCATTTACACCAGTCAAACCATCCCGGTTATCGGGAAAAGAAGAAGGCTAGGAGGGGAAACCTATCATCACATCGAACGTGTCAATGCCGTTGAGAAAGACAAATGGTGGAGTAACAAAATATAAAGCATACTAGCACGGTCTGGGTACGAACCCGGCAAAGGTCTTGGGAAGAATCTCCAAGGCATCACCAAATCAATACAGCTGAAACGTCATAGTACTACTTTCGGGCTCGGATACCAGTATACATGGCAAGAGTATGATGATTGGTCGCCTCCATGGAGTGGACCTTATTACCCTCTCGAGCAACCAGTGCCACATCTGGGTCAGACTTTTCGCCAAGCTGATAGAATATGGGGAACTATAGAAGAAGAAGCATTAGCTGGGCTGAGGAATCTGCTCCTGGAGGACGAAGACATGGATTGCAGTGCGATAATTGAGGAGGAGGAGGAGGAAGAAGGCATCACTATTTAGACTATGGAGAAGGGAGTTTCTCTCAAAAACTGGACTGCCACACCATCCCGGGCCCACCGAGTCCCTGGGTAGCTTGGCAATCAACTTAATTTTATTTCTATAGCCATGCTAGGCATCTAAGATTTTCAGTAATTTTGTTTTTTTTAAAAGACTTGTTTCAAATAAATGCTCGATTCATCGAGCTGTACTTGTTTTGGATGTTTTCAGTTCTAATCAATGCATTTCTATTTATCATTTATTATTACCTTTTACACTTCTCTTTCTACAGCGTTATTATTACTTTTCCTGATGAACCGGTGACCTTGACATGTAATGAGGCAACGCAATATAAGTATAGTGACTCAGATGAAGAAGATGAAATACCTGAGGAGATTGTCAAGGAGGTTGAGAACTTTGAGAATAAGCCTAAGTCCAACCTGGACTAAACCGAAGCAGTAAATTTGGGAGACGCCAAAACCGTCAAGGAGACTCGCGTCAGCATTCACTTATCACCGACAGAGAAAGAGGAGTACATTCATTTCTTGAAGGAGTATGAGGATATCTTTGCATGGTCATATGATGACATGACCGGTTTGAGCACGTCCATAGTGGCTCACAAGTTGCCTACCAATCCCATGTGTCCGCCGGTGAAGCAGAAACTCAGAAAATTCAAACCAGATTTGAGCCTGAAAATCAAGGAGGAAGTTACTAAGCAAATCAAAGACAAAGTCCTCAGGGTAGTAGAATACCCAACCTGGCTAGCCAACATTGTACCGGTTCCGAAGAAAATGGGAAAGTCAGAGTATGTGTTGACTATCGAGACTTAAATAGAGCAAGTACCAAGGACGACTTTCCACTGCCAAATATACACATCCTGATCGACAATTGCGCCAAGCATGAACTACAATCCTTTGTAGATTGCTTCGCGGGTTATCACCAAATTTGGATGGATGAAGAAGACGCAGAGAAAACAGCTTTTATTACACCATGGGGGTATACTACTACAAGATGATGCCATTTGTTCTAAAGAATGCCGGAGCTACTTACATGAGAGCCATGAAAACCATCTTCCATGATATGATACACAAAGAAATAGAGGTGTATGTGGACGACGTCGTTATCAAATCCTAGAGGGTCGCGGACCACATAGCGGACTTGAGAAAGTTCTTTGACAGGTTAAGGAGGTACAATTTAAAACTGAACCCTGCAAAGTGTGCATTCAGGGTTCCCGCAGGAAAGTTACTGGGATTCATTGTCAGTCGTCGAGGGATCGAGATGGACCCGTCTAAAGTTAAGGTTATTCAGGAGTTACTGCCGCCTAGGAGCAAAAAGGACGTGATGAGCTTCCTAGGACGTCTCAACTATATCAGTCGCTTCATAGCGCAGTCCACGGTTATATGTGAACCAATCTTCAAAATGCTAAGGAAAGATGCCGAAACAAGCTGGACCGAGGATTGTCAGAAAGCTTTCGACAAAATTAAGGAGTACCTATCCACACCCCCGGTCTTGGTCCCCCCTAGAGCCAGGACGACCTTTTCTACTCTATCTGTCTGTATTAGATGGAGTCTTCAGATGTGTTCTGGGACAACATGATGAGACGGGGAGAAAGGAGCAAGCCATATACTACCTGAGTAAGAAATTCACACCTTATGAAGCACGATACTCTCTGCTGGAGCGCACTTGCTGTGCTTTGACCTGGAGAGCCCAGAAATTGAGGCATTACTTCTGTGCCTATACCACGTACCTCATATCCAGGATGGACCCTCTGAAGTACATATTTCAGAAACCCATGCCGACTAGGAAGTTAGCCCAGTGGCAGACACTATTAAGTGAGTTCGATATCGTCTATGTAACTCAAAAGGCAATCAAAGGACAAGCATTGGCAGACCATCATGCTGAAAATCCTGTGGAAAGAGAATACGAACCCTTGAAAACGTATTTTCCTGATGAAGAAGTGTCATTTGTAGGAGAGGACATTACTGAAGCATACGACGGTTAGAAGATGTTCTTTGATGGAGATGCGAATTTCAAAGGAGTGGGCATTGGAGCAGTTCCGGTATCAGAAACAGGTCAACATTATCCGGTGTCTACTAAACTCAGATTTCCCTGCACCAACAACATGGCAGAATATGAAGCCTGCATACTGGGGTTTAACATGGCAATCGACATGAATATTCAATAGCTGCTGGTAATCGGTGATTCAGATCTGCTCGTGCACCAGGTACAAGGAGAATGGGCCACCAAGAATTCCAAGATATTGCCATATCTGCACCATGTGTAGGAATTGAGAAAAAGGTTCACGAAGATAGAGTTTCGGCATGTTCCCAGAATGCAGAACGAGTTTGCCGATGCTTTGGCCACCTTGTCATCCATGATACAGCATCCAAATAAGAATTTCATTGATCCCATCCCAGTGAGAACCCATAATCAACCGGCTTACTGTGCTTATGTCGAGGAAGAGATGGATGGAAAACCTTGGTTCCATGACATCAAGGAGTATTTGGCAAAAGGAGAATATCCGAAGCATGAAAACTATACTAAAAAACGCACACTCCGGAGATTGTCCAATCACTTCTTCCAGAGCGGAGGAAACTGTGAGCACGTGATTTTTGCCCTAAGCAGTAATTCCCAAAATTTCAAACAAAAACAATTTTTTCTAGTATTTTTTGTGAATTCTGTGGCATTCTTTGGTAATTGTTGCATTTTTTTTATTTGTGCATTTTAATCCATATGAAAATACCAAAAATATGCATTGGCATTTAGGGATTTAATTTCACAGTTTTAGTATTAATTAGTTTTAGAATAAAATATAAAGAAAATTGCAAGAAAATAGTTCATTGCATTACTAATTATTGCATTTGTTTTTAAATAGAGTTACAAGTAATTTTAGGAGTTAAATAGTGTAATTAGGTCTTTGCTTTGTTTTAGCATTTTATAAAATCAGAAAAAATAAATAACTGCAAAAAATACAAAAAAAATAATAAATACAAAAAAAAAGAAAATACAAAATGAAAATAAATTGAATAAAGAGAAGGAGAAGGTGGTCTTATGCCCGAATTGGGCTAATTATTCTGGCCCAAAAGGAAAAATTCCCCAACCCACGTACCAAACCCCAGGCCCAATACCCCATCCGGTCCAGTTCCCCCTCCCTTTGCAAAACGACGCCGTTTGGCGTCAATCAATCCTATCCGTCCATTCCCCATGATCCGACGGTCCAGGATCACCCAAGCCTTCTCAAATATAAGTGTAATAACACACGTTATAGATCAGAGACCAAACTGGTCTTCCTCGTACATCACCCCTACCACCGCCCCCCCACTGTGTCGCCGCCGTCCTCCGCCATCCGCCGCCGGCCGGAAATCGTCGCCAGCGGCGGCGATGCTCCGATTAACCCCAAAATTACACCCCAGATTCCCCTTCTCCTCCTTTACCTGAACCCGCTGTCCGCTACCTTCAAATCTTACTGGAATTTGTCGAATATCCGTTCAAAATTTTCCGGCCAAGTCGCCGGTTATGCCAAACGGACCCAAAGCTACACCATTGAATCCCCGTCCCCTCCTCTTCCCAAATCCCCAAATCCCATCCCTCGAATCCCAACCCAGTCTCTCGAATTTCAGATCACAAATCCGGTGAAAACCCTAACTCACCCAAACTGGCCTAAATTCGTACCATATGTCACTCATCCCTCCCTCGTCATTAAGCCATACCTAGAAACCTTCGAATTGGCCCGGAACATTACAGATTTTAAATCTCAATTCCGGCAGAACCCTAGCTCAGAAAATCTTGGGGATTTTAGACCGTAATTTCCCTAATCATGTGTGTTCTTTTGAAAACACACGATTAGGGATGTTACGTGTCAAGAATCCCGGTGGATTCAAACAACAAATGGCCAGTCGGAGTTCGTCCCATAGTCAGTCAAATGATCAGTAAGTTTGATCCTGTCTTTGACTATGTGTATATTTTCATCTTGTTCTTGTTAGATTTAGTTTAATTTTGTTGGTTCAATTTAATCTTGTTCAGTTAAACCTTAGGTTTTAGTTTTAATTTCTTTTCGTTCTGAATCTGCCCTGTTAAGTGCTTAGTTTATGATTCATTAGTCATCTTGATCAATTCTGTTAGGATTTGTTGGTTGTAATTTTGTTCTTGTTTGAGTTAATCTGGTCAGCTAATCCCGTTTAGTCAGTTGTCATTAGTAATGCCTTAAGTCAGTGTTTAGAATTGTAAGGTTTTTAGTTTAGGATGGTCTGGTTTAGCTCAGTAATTTCAGGAGGTTCAAAGGGTAGTTTAGGCATGGGAAAAGGGTACTTTCATCAGATTTGGTAATTTTTGAAGGGGGGTAAGGATAGAATAGGGATTGTAATGGGCATAGAACCTTCTAGGATGGGCTATAGTGTAGTTTCTAATAAACTTAAGGTAGTTACTTGTGACACAAGTCAGAAAATAAGAAGAAAAAGTCATAAAATCAGGGACCTAAGGGGTAAATTAAAATCTGGAAGGTTGCCCTATTAGCTTGCCTATAAAGGCACTCTTTCTTGCCTTAGAAGGTGGGGGGGGGGGGGAGCAAAAATTTGAGACCTAAAGAGAGAAAAGAGAGCTTACTAAAAATCAGAGAAAACAAAAACAAAAAAAAGAGATTGCTAGGTTACTGTTCCATTGGGAATTTTGCTTGAGCTTGGAGGTTTTGATCTTTTGAAATTGTGCTGCTTCATTTGGAGTCGAAATGGTTTGAAGTTGGGTTCAAATCGAGTCTGGTTTGGGGTCTGTCGACTCATTGAGTTTCAAACTAAAATCTGGATCGTTGCATCTCCTCTGCTGGTTTTCAAAAAAAAAACAATTTGCTGGGTCTGAGTAGTCGAGTTGTTTTTAGATTGCATTGGTGCTTGAAATTGTTGCTGTGTTTTGGTTCATTACTGGAATTTCAAGCCTATTCATGACCTTGCTGTGTTGACTGAGTTGTTACTGGGTTTTAACTTATTCTTGGGCTGTTGTTGAGAGCTATCACTGCTGCTGATCTTTTCCTTTTTTTTATTACCAGGTACACATTTGAATCTGCCTTGCTATAACCTTAGCTTGAAATGGAATACAAATATTCATTTGTTTGGGCCTGAAAAATGCTGCCTGGCTGTGGTGCATTGTAGTTATATAGGCGTTAGATTAAATCGCACAGCATAATGTCAAATCGATTTGTATGTATGTAAACCCCGGGCTGTATAATTGGACTGTGTAACTGGATTGTACATCTTGACTGTGCAATGGACTTTGATTCTTATTATGTAATTAATTGCTGGGAAGATTGCATCCAATGATTAATCCTATATAGTAGAGATCGCATCCAATGTTCAATTTCTGTATCTAAAACTGGGCATTATTAGGTTGACATCAATAGGACAACTTGAATAAATTTCTGAACTGTTGCGATTCTTAGTTCATAACAATAAGACTGAATATTGGAGCTGAATTGGAATTGGGCCTAGCTTAACCGTTTGGACTCGATATCAGTCTCGGGGCCTCAATGAACAGCCCAGGCTTGGCTAGATGCTTGTGTACGTTTGGGCCTGGGCCTAGATCTGCTTGGTCAGTTCATGGGGGTGCACATAGTCTTAACCTTTTCTTTTGTTGGGCTCGTCTTGGAGCCCAGAGGCTGCAACACAATATAAAGTACTATTAGGCCCAGTAACAAATAGTTAAAGACGATCAAATATAGAAAGTCATAGATTGCCTTAAGATTTACCCTTTAAAATGAACAATAGACGAGACGAGCCTCGCCAAATAAACACACAAATTACGGGGCCCTCATTAATTGCTTATATCAAAATATTTAGGCCTCGGGATGTGTCATTTAGCGAATTTCATGGCTCCCCACACAGTTAATAAACGTGTAGTTGCTTTAGGCACGTATTTTAATAAATTTACCTTCCTAAATACGGGTGCACATTTATGTGACCCAAATCCAAATCTCAACGAAGTCGAAATGTGTTAACAATCACGGGCGCACTGGTGCGACGTGGTTCGAAACGCATTTTTACGACGTTGCAATTCTATTAAACATAAAAATAAAAGCGGTTTACTAATAAAAGCATAAATTAGAACATGTTTTGAAATCAGATAAATCAAATACAACAGTTGAGCGACCATGATAGAACCACGGAACCCGGGAATGCCTAACACCTTCTTCCGGGTTAACAGAATTCCTTACCTGGATTTCTGGTTCGTGGACTGATAACAGAGTCATAATCTCCTCGGGTCGGGATTTAACCGGTGACTTGGGACACCATTAATTTCCTAAGTGGCGACTCTGAGAATTTAATAATAAATCCCGTTCTGATTGTCACTTCAAGTTGGAAATAACTCCCTTTATTATACCCTCTTCTGCGTGTGGTAGAAAAAAGGAGGTGTGACACATATTGATAGTCTAAAGAATATTTTCAGTAGTAGTGTATTTTAATCTGTTGTAGAAAATACCTTATTTTATTTTTCAGATTACTATTTGTATAACAACATCAACAACAAAAAACCAGTGAAATTTCACAAGTGGAGTCTGGGGAGGGTAAATGTGCATAGACCTTACCCCTATCTTATGACGGTAGGGAGGCTGTTTCCGAAGATTACTAATTATACTTTTTTTTTGAGTGAGCTTGAAATTCTCAACATGTTCGAAGTGTTCTATCCGCTTCCTTAATTAATCACATGAATGAGTCTAACCATTAGCAGTTGGCATGTCATAGTGCCAAATGGGGCAACTATGCCTCTTGTCTAACCAGTTTGTAATGCAATCTCCATGAAACTGTTGGGGTTTATGTATTTAAGTATATTAAATACTTGAAAGAGGGTGAATGGAAAATGGAGGGAAATAAAATTTTTGAGTGAAATTTTAAGTTTCTCCCCTTGGCAAAGGGACATTGTCCCATATTGGAAGAAGAAGAGGTTTTTTTATGGGTATATAAGCAATTGCTCTTCTTCTAGCTCTTAAAGAGTTGAGAAGAAGGCAAGCCTCGCGCCATCATCGTCGTCGCTCGGCTTCGGCTTCGGCTTCGGCTTCGGCTTCGGACTCATTATTTCAGTATCATGTACTGCAGTATGATTCTCAGTTCCTAATTTTTATATTCTTGAAAGTTGAACACCTGGATTTGGGCCTGAAGCCGCAGTTTATGCTTTATGCATCTTTGGGCCTGAGGCCGCAGTTATGTAAATATTTGTTTTAATAACAGAATATTAATATTAAAATAAATATTAATATTAAATCCAATCCATTTTTCTGTTTTGGTAACAGAAAATTAACTAGCCTCTTCAATTTTTCCTCTTTATTTTTCCTCTTTATTGTTGAGTAAATAGCCATTTATGTTATGGCATTTATACTGTGGCCGTTTTGCATAAACAACCATTCTGAAGAGTTGCACCTCTTCAGATTTCAGCCTAACTTTGGCTATAAATACGAGACTATTCTGCTAAGAATTTTCATACGATTTTCTGACTTTCTCCTCCTTCTTCTGCATACTTTTAACATCAAACAAAGCAACAGTAAGTGGGATTTGCTACCGAACTTTGTGTTCGCTGAAACACTGGGGTTTGAAGTACCACTACACCAGTGTGTAATTCGTTCTATCCTGGGAGGAAATAATCCATAACCTTGGGTACTAGGAAGGGATTAAATTCCTTAAGGAAACACTGTGAATTGAGTGGGCTTGAATTGATTTCTATCTCTTTACGTTCTCTGTTTATATATTATTATGCTTTGTTTTTCCAGAATTAGTTTACAAATACAGTTTACTAACAAGCTTAAGGAATTTAATTTTATTTTCTGTATTTGTACTCACTGTTTCTGGAGAGTAAAAACTTTGTGGTTTTGTACTCTATTGGAGATTAAAATCTACGTGATTTTAACGTTTGTGTCATTCTTTTACAGAAATGACTAATAAAAATGTGAACCAAGCTGTTCCAATGGTGACTGCCAATGCCTCAACGAGCCGAACAACACCGGCAGCATTGGCACCGGCGGAGAAACCCGGAAAATTTTTCGGGATTGATTTCAAGCGCTGGAAGCAAAAGATGTTCTTCTACTTGACTACTATAAGTCTCCAGAAGTTCATCAAGGAAGATGTTCCTGTGATGTCCGATGAAACTCCAGAAACTAAACGCTTTCTCGTGATTGAGGCGTGGAAGCATTCAGATTTTTTTTGCAAGAATTATATTCTAAGCGGGCTGGAGGATGCTTTGTATAACATCTACAGTGGTGTGGAAACGTCAAAAGAACTGTGGACTGCACTTGAAAAGAAATACAAAATCGAAGATGCCGGTTTGAAGAAGTTCGTTGCTGCAAAGTTTTTGGACTACAAAATGGTAGATATCAAGTCTGTTATTACCCAAGTCCAAGAATTGCAAGTGATTATTCACGATCTCCTTGCTGAAGGTATAAATCAAATTAATACTGATGTTGAAAGTAGTAATCCTAGTATTCTTACTAACAGAAATTTTATTGAAGGCCTTGTCATCAATGAAGCATTCCAAGTAGCAACGATGATTGAGAAGTTGCCTCCTTTGTGGAAGGACTTCAAAAACTACTTGAAATACAAACGCAAAGAGATGTCCCTTGAAGATCTCATTGTTCGGTTGAGAATCAAAGAGGACAACAAAACTGTTGAAAAGAGAGGCCGTGGAAACTCAACAATAATGGGAGCAAATATTGTTGAAGAGAACAAAAAGAGGAAGAAGGCTTCTGGACCGAAATACAACCCAAGCAAGAAGTGGTTCAGTGGAAATTGCTACAACTATAGGAAAGCCAGACACAAATCTACGGAGTGTCGTGCTCCGAAGAAAGACAAGAAGAAGGGTCAAGCAAACATGGTTGAAAAGCATGATGATGTTGATGACTTATGCGCCATGCTTTCCGAATGCAACTTGGTGGGCAATCCTAAAGAGTGGTGGATTGACTCTGGAGCCACTCGCCATGTTTGTGCTGTTAGAGAAGCTTTTGCTACTTATGCTCCTGTTGGACCCAATGAGACGCTTTCTATGGGAAATGTTGCAAAGGCCAAGATTGAAGGATGTGGGAAGATATTTCTCAAAATGACTTCTGGCAAAGTGGTGACTTTGAACAACGTCCTTCATGTTCTCGAGATTAGGAAAAATTTAGTCTCTGCTGGACTTCTTATTAAGAATGGTTTTCAATGTATTTTTGTTTCCGATAAGGTTGTAATAAGTAAGAACGAAATGTTTGTTGGAAAGGTTACTTCACTGAGGGCCTTTTCAAGCTGAATGTAATGGTTGTTGAAAATAATAATAAAATTTCAGCTTCTTCTTACTTACTTTAGTCAAATGAATTATGGCATATACGTTTGGGTCATGTTAATTATAAAACCTTGCGGAAAATGATTAATTTGGAAGTATTGCCTAATTTTGAATGTGACAAATCAAAATGTCAAATATGTGTGGAATCTAAGTATGTTAAACATCCTTATAAGTCAGTTGAAAGGAATTCAGATCCTTTAATTCACACAGATATTTGTGATATGAAGTCAATACCATCTCGCGGTGGAAAGAAGCATTTCATAACTTTTATTGACGATAGTACTCGATATTGACTTACTTAATAGTAAAGATGAAGCAATAGATGCATTCAAGCAATACAAAAATGAAGTACAAACGCAACTTAACAAGAAAATCAAAATGATAAGAAGTGATAGGGGTGGTGAATATGAATCTCCTTTTGAACAAATACGTTTAGAATATGGAATTATTCATCAAACAACGACCCCTTACACGCCCCAATCCAATGGGATTATAGAAAGAAAGAATCGTTCATTAAAGGAGATGATGAACGCATTATTGATAAGTTCTGGTTTGCCACAGAACTTGTGGGGGGGGGGGGGGGAAGCCGTTCTTACGGCTAGCTGAATACTAAATCGAGTACCCCATAGCAAAACACAATCCATTCCATATGAAAAATGGAAAGGAAGGAAGCCCAATTTGAATTATTTTAAAGTGTGGGAGTGTTTGGCAAAACCCAAAAGGGTAAAAATAGGACCGAAAACCATTGATTGTATTTTCATAGGATATGTGAGTAATAGTAAAGCATATCGATTTCTAGTTCATAAATCAAAAAATCTCGACATTCATAATAATACGATTATAGAATCAGATAATGCTGAGTTCTTTGAAAATATATATCCATATATAAACGAATGTGAGTCGATTGGTGAAGGATCTAAACGACCTCGGGAAGAAACAAAAGAAAGTACACTTAATCAGAAGGATCCAAGACGTAGTAAACGTCAAAGAATGTCTACTTTATTTGGACCAGATTTTGTGACTTTCTTATTGGAAAATGAACCTCAAACATTTAAAGAAGCTATATCTTCTTCGGAATCATTGTTTTGGAAAGAGGCAATCAATAGTGAAATAGAATCCATACTGAACAACCATACATGGGAATTGGTTGATCTTTCTCCTGGAAATAAACCGTTGGGTTCTAAATGGATCTTTAAAAGAAAAATGAAAGATGATGGCACTATTGACAAATTTAAGGCAAGACTTGTGGTCAAGGGGTATAGACAACGAGAAGGTCTTGACTATTTCGATACACACTCTCCAGTTACAAGAATTACGTCCATACGAACGTTAGTAGCATTAGCTGCAGTTTATGGTCTTGAAATTGATCAAATGGATATTAAGATAGCCTTCTTAAATGGAGAGTTGGAGGAAGAAATTTACATAGAACAATGATCACGCCCAACTCTAGTCCTAAAAAGTATAAGCGGTCGCTGCAAATATAATCCGGTCTAAAAGTACGGAGTCGAATCCCACAGAGAACTAAGGCTTAGGTATATATGTTTAATATCACTAAAAAGACAAGTTTGAACAATTTTCTAAATTATAAAGATTGAGAATTATATTTCTAACTAATTAACTAGCAAATACTAGAAAACGGTAAAATTGTCAACTAAGGAGACAAAGGGTTGGAGACTAAATTAAGGAGGTCTAGAGTTATGATTTTCCCAATTGTCGGAATCCTTCTAGCTATGTTCCCTACAATTTTGCTAATGTATTCTCTATTGATCGTGAGCACTTTAGATGTCGTAATTCTCTCTCGAGCAACTACAACATTTTGCTAGACATATTCTCTCGAACTACACTAGTTGGCTTTATCTAACCGCTCACTATGACCACGTCAAGGCTTTGTTATTTCTAAACCTACCTTTAAACCCAATGTATTGATTTCTCACATACGTTGGGAGTGACGTTGTTCAACAACTACCTAAATATGTACTATCTCTCGAGCAGTACACACTAAATAGCATAGTCAATTGATGGCCATTCAATCAACAACAACAAACACGTAGTTGAACAAGTAGAGAGATCCAACGACACAATTATATAAAAACATAACAAGAATTTATCCTACAAAAGGTTCCATCAAAACCCTAGAAAACGAATTAGCTATTCATAATAGTATGTAAAACTACAATACTAAAAGTCATAACCAACAATAAAAGATAGGAAGAGGAAGGAAAAACTCGTAGAAGAATTCCCCGCCTTACTCCTATTCTGTTCTTGCCTCCTTAGGTCGAATCTCCGGTCTCCTTAGACTCCTTAGGTCTAAATTATGTCAAAAGTGTGTCCAACCTCTTAAAATACCGTCTTTCCATGTATATATACCAAATAGGGTCGGGACCAAACAATTATACCTTATCCTACGTGAAAAAGGACAATTTTTCACATCTGGACTGCCGCGGCCGCGGTCAACCGCGGTACGGACGCGGTATTTGGCAAGTGTACTGCCTCAGCCCGTGTCAGGTCCGCAGTCGCGATTTCGACCGCTCTTTTCACCTTGTTTGGTTTGGAATTGGGAAAAATGTAAAACATGAAAGTTGTAGCCATTTGAGTTAGCTTTCAAACAATATATTGTGGAGCACAAATGGATTTCTGAGCGAAAAGTTATGTGCATGTTACTAGACAGTGCGCAATATGCCTACTCGATTCTTTGTTTTGTTGCTCTATCATCCGTTGATCCCCGAATACGATCCCGGCTTAATTCCTTGGGCTTTTACTCAGACTTCAAAGCTCTAAATCACTTGAATTCATTCCATAACATCTATATAGCTCAGAATCACTCCTACAAGGCGTAAAACACACAATTAGTGCAAAACACTAGCGATTAAAACGCAAACTCAACTAAATTGCAGTAAATTTGAGTGTAATAAGCGACTAAAATACGTAATTATAGCCTATCATCAACATCAACGGTTATA
>NW_017674095.1:107066-108856 GCF_001879085.1 Nicotiana attenuata | reverse complement strand
TGATGAGAGATGGGTCGGGGGGGGGGGGGGTTCGGACAGTCTTATACTCAAGACTCTTGAGTTCACAGCCGTTGGATCTGGAGACCTCGACGGTCCTGATCAGACTTGGATTAAACGGGGTCGTTTTGGGGTTTGGGCGATTGGACCCGTTCAGGGGTGATTGGGCTGTGGGCGATTGGGCCGGACTGGGGATTAAATGATTTGGGCTTGGGGAATTCTAATTGATTTGGCCCAAAATCTGATTCTCTTTAATTCTTTTTCCTTTTACTTTCTTTTTTTTCCTTTTCAAATTAAAACTAAAAATCTAAATTAACTCTAAATTACCCTACCAAATTATATTAAGCTATAATTAATAATTAACTATTAATAAAATACCAATTTAAAGGAAATTCACAAAATTCGAAGCTAAAAATTAAACAAAGCAAAAATAATTCCATTTTTTGTGATTTTTTGTATTTTTGTAAAGTCCTAATTACTACTTAATCTAAAAATAGGTAAAATTAAATCCTAAATGCAAATGCAATGCATATTTTTGTATTTTCTTATGAATTTATGTTAAATTAAAAATGCACAC
Source organism: Nicotiana attenuata (assembly GCF_001879085.1). Taxonomy (NCBI): domain Eukaryota; kingdom Viridiplantae; phylum Streptophyta; class Magnoliopsida; order Solanales; family Solanaceae; genus Nicotiana; species Nicotiana attenuata. The sequence goes on along the minus strand of NW_017674095.1, from coordinate 108,282 downwards.
ATAAATGCAAATAAACATGGAAATTATGCAATTAATTCCTAAAAATCCTAAATCTAAGAATTCTGTAGGAGTAAATCATGCGAGGAAAAAATCACGTGCTCACAGCTGCCCCTCTTTGCTCGGAAACACGAAGAGTTTTCGCGCAAAGACAAGTGAGCAATTATGAGGGATTTTTGCCCGCTTGGCACTCCATGAGAAGCATTTTTGAAAAACGTCTGACCGAACCCTGCTTCAGAGGTTGCCTACATATCCTTGGCTGTAAAGGAATCAGGTCAGTATAGTTCTGGAGGTTTTGGTAGCTGGGACTACCGGGAGCTGTGATTTTACTGCTGATGCTGCTGCTACTCCTTGCTGACCCCCTTATTACACCATGTCAAAAATAAAAAGAAACTAGACTAAGCTATGAGCTATGAATTACAAAAGATCCTATCTATATCTTCAAACTTGATCTTGTATTTCTTGTTGCCTTGTTGTATTGTATTCTCCCCGGCGACATCCTTTTGTTGTTGCCTTGAATTGTGATATGAGACGTTTTGCCCTTTCTCCAGGTGGCTGCCTGACTACTGACTACACTTTGAGATGTTTTCCTTTCTCCGAGTGATGCTTGACCGCTGAACTCGAATGTACTCCCTGCTCTCCAGGCGGGTTCTTGATTGCTGTATTGAACGGTATTCCTCTGTTCTTCAGGCGGGCTGCTGATTGCTGAAACTTGAAACCAGGCGGGCTCCTGACTTCAACAAAATAGACAAAAACAAAGAAAATCTCTTGCCCCAGTTTGGTGATTGGGCATCATATTACCAGATATTAATAAGAATTTGAAAACTAAAACTTGAATTGTAATACCTCTGTTCTCCAGGAGGGCTCCTGACTGCTGAAACTTGAAATGTATGCCTCTGTTCTCCAGGCGGGCTCCTGACTGCTGAAACATGAAATATGTGCCTTCGTTCTCCAGGCGGGCTCCTCTGTTCTCCAGGCGGGCTCCTGACTTCAACAAAATAGACAAAAACAAAGAAAGTCTCTTGCCCCAGTTTGGTGACTGGGCATCATATTACCAGATATTAATAAGAATTTGAAAACTAAAACTTGAATTGTAATACCTCTGTTCTCCAGGAGGGCTCCTGACTGCTGAAACTTGAAATGTATGCCTCTGTTCTCCAGGCGGGCTCCTGACTGCTGAAACATGAAATATGTGCCTTCGTTCTCCAGGCGGGCTCCT
>NW_017674095.1:105055-107056 GCF_001879085.1 Nicotiana attenuata | reverse complement strand
ATTAATAAGAATTTGAAAACTAAAACTTGAATTGTAATACCTCTGTTCTCCAGGAGGGCTCCTGACTGCTGAAACTTGAAATGTATGCCTCTGTTCTCCAGGCGGGCTCCTGACTGCTGAAACATGAAACGTATGCCTCTGTTCTCCAGGCGGGCTCCTGATTTCAACAAAATAAACAACAAAGAAAATTCTCTGCCCTAGTTTGGTAACTGGGTACAGCATGTTATCGAATATTAAAAATTGAAAGCTAAAAAAATTGAATCGTACTTCCCTTGTTCTCCAGGTGGGCGCCTGACTGCTGAAGCTTGAAAAGTATTCCCTTGTTTTCCAGGTGGGCTCCTGATTGCTGAACTTGAAAAGTATTCCCTCGTTCTCCAGGTGGGCTCCTGACTGCAACAAAATAAACAAACAAAGGAAATTTTCTGCCCCAGTTTGGTAACTGGGTACAGCATGTTATCAAATATTAAAAATTAAAAGCTAAAATTTGAATTGCACTTCCCTTGTTCTCCAGGTGGGCTCCTGACTGCTGAAACTTGAAAAGTATTCCCTTGTTCTCCAGGTGGGCTCCTGATTGCTGAAGCCTGAAAAGTATTCCCTTGTTCTCCAGGTGGGCTCCTGACTGCAACAGAATAAACAAAAACAAAGAAAACTTTCTGCCCCAGTTTGGTAGCTGGGTACATGGGTAAGTGTTAAACTGAATTATTCTACCAACTATTATAAGGATTTGAAAGCGAAGTCCTATTTTCCAGGGAGGTCCTGACAACTTCTAATAATTATGAACCTAATTTATATCCTCTAGAGGTATTACCCCACTACATTTGTTTTCTAAAAGGTCTTAAACTACTCCCCATTATCCAGGAGGGTCCTGACAACTTCTAGTTAAAAGATAGTTTAAACCTAAGTTATATCTACTGAAGGTACGACTCCCACTATATCTTGTTATCTGAAACGAACTTTAAAGCTACATCCCATTATCCAGGAGGGTCCTGAAAATCAAAATTTAAGCCTTATCTTAAGTGTGTCAACTCCACGGCTGGATTATGCTATCCTACAACAATGCCTTGTTACCTAATGGTTCTTAAAACTGTGTCCCATTATTCAGGAGGGTCCTGACCACACCTAACTAAATCCTATCTTAGACAACCATGATACATTTGTGCTAAATTATGCTACACATACTTGTTTGGAAATTTAAACTAAGTCCCATTTTCTAGGAGGGTCCTGAGAGTTTCCAGTCATACCTGTTTGGGTGCTATCTTTCCTTACGGAGGGTTTCTCCGAAACGAACGAAATTTCTGCCCCTGTTTCAATCAAAGAAAAATCTTGTCAATATAAAATGGTGGCTAGTTGCTGGCATTCTTGCTAGGTACATCCCTGCCACTGGGCTTCACTCTGTCCCGCTTTCCTGGCCTTGCCTTGAATCCCCTCGACTTCCTGACCGAATTTCAACCCCCTTGACTCTGATGACCCAAGTGTTCTGTCCCATATTGTTGTTTTTGTGTTTCTGACCCCTTTTTTGAAACTTCGCTTCTTTCCCACAATTATCCGATTAATCCCCCGATGAACTTCCAATGGTCCTTTATGACTTACTTTGCTTTTGACATCTCTGATATATTCTGGCCCTATCTGTACAACTAGGAAGCTGGTAGTTAGCCTTGACATTCCTTCCTTTTGTTTCGAACAGAACTGACACTGAAGCATCTTAAAGATAGACCTCGAAAGAATGAAATGCAATGACCTCGAGAGTTAAGGATAAAGAGATTCCGAGAACGGATGATTTGTAATGAAGAAAGAAGAGAATGAGACTTATCTGAGTGGAACAACTGGTACCATTGAGCATGCCACGCATTTTGGATTAACCAGCCCAGTCTGTCTAACCAATCAACTTTCAATTGTCACATTTGCCGTTTCGGACTTTCACAACCTGATTTTCACCCAAACCCAAACCTTGCTCGTCCTGCAATGTCTTGAGCAGCTTTTGACCACAGACTTGTCTCATTT
>NW_017674095.1:14493-104347 GCF_001879085.1 Nicotiana attenuata | reverse complement strand
TTCCTTTTCTCTTTTTTTTTGTTTCTCTTTCTTCTTTTTCTTCTCTTTCTTTTCATTCTTTCTCTTTTCTCTTTTTCCGTGACTTATCGTGCACGCTTGTGCTTCCGATCTTTGCTACTGATTCTGAAAGAGGGGTATGAAAGAAAATGAATGAGTCTCAAAGGGGGGTAACAAAGGATAAAGTGTTTGGATAGCAGAACAAAATGCCTTCATCATTTCAATCTCAAAAATATGCCAAATACAATAAAGTACAATTAAACCAAGAAATCATACATAGTATCGCTTGACTGCATCAGAGTTGATAGCCATTTCTACACATTTCCCCTCCACATCTGTCAAATAAAATGCGCCATTGGACAACACTCTGGTTACAACAAAAGGCCCCTGCCAGTTCGGGGCGAACTTTCCTTTCGCCTCAACCCAATGAGGTAGGATACGCCTCAACACCAATTGCCCTATTTCGAATTTCCGCGGACGCACCTTCTTGTTATATGCTTTTGCCATCCTCTGTTGGTACAACTGACCGTGACATACTGCTGCCAACCTCTTTTCATCAATCAAACTTAGTTGTTCCAAGCGGGTTTTAACCCATTCAACGTCATCAATTTCCGCCTCAGCAATGATCCGAAGGGACGGGATTTCAACCTCTGCGGGTATTACTGCTTCAGTGCCATACACCAATGAATAAGGAGTTGCCCCTACTGAAGTGCGGACAGTGGTGCGATAGCCTAAAAGGGCAAAAGGTAACTTCTCATGCCATTGCCTGGACCCCTCTACCATTTTCCGAAGTATTTTCTTGATGTTCTTGTTAGCTGCTTCGACCGCTCCATTCGCCTTAGGACGATATGGGGTGGAATTGCGGTGCGTGATCTTAAACTGCTGGCATGTCTCGGCCATCAAATGACTGTTGAGATTGGCACCATTGTCTGTGATGATTACCTTCGGGATCCCAAACCGACAGATGATATTCGAATGCACAAAATCGACCACTGCCTTCTTGGTCACAAATTTGATGGTTTTTGCTTCAACCTACTTAGTGAAATAATCAATGGCTACCAGAATGAACCTGTGCCCATTTGACGTCGCTGGCTCGATCGGCCCAATGACATCCACTCCCCAAGCAACGAACGGCCATGGTGCCGACATTGTATGCAATTCAGATGGTGGAGAATGAATCAAATCTCCATGTACCTGACATTGATGACACTTGCGCATGAAACTGATGCAATCCCGTTCCATAGTAAGCCAATAATAACCTGCTCGGAGAATCTTCTTTGCCAATACATATCCACTCATATGAGGTCCGCAAACTCCCGCATGTACCTCGGCCATGATAACTGTAGCCTGTTTAGCATCCATGCATCTCAACAATCCAAGATCTGGAGTTCTCTTGTACAACACTCCTCCACTAAAGAAAAATCCGCTTGCCAAGCGTCGAATTGCTCTCTTTTGATCCCCTGTAGCTTGTGCTGGGTACACTCCCATCCGAAGGTATTCTTTGATATCATGGAACCACGGCTCACCATCAAGCTCTTCTTCCACCATATTACAATAGGCATGCTGATCTCGGACCTGAATCTGTAACGGGTCCACATAAGCCTTGTCTGGATGATGCAACATTGACGCCAAAGTGGCCAAAGCGTCGGCAACCTCATTGTGAATCCTTGGAATATGCCTGAAGTCTATTGATTGAAACCGTTGACAAAGTTCATGCAAACACTGCCGATACGGTATGAGCTTCAAATCTCGTGTCTCCCATTCACCCTGAATCTGGTGTACCAGAAGATCCGAGTCACCCATGACCAAGATTTCCTGGACACCCATGTCTATAGCCAATCTCAAACCCAAGATACATGCCTCGTATTCAGCCATGTTATTGGTGCAATAGAAACGAAGTTGAGCAGTGACAGGGTAGTGTTGCCCCGCCTCAGAAATCAGTACTGCTCCTATCCCGACGCCCTTGGCGTTGGCAGCTCCATCAAAGAACAGTTTCCATCCTGGCTTCTCGACTTGTTCTAATTCTTCAACATGCATTATCTCCTCGTCAGGGAAGTATGTTTTCAAAGGTTCATATTCATCATCAACTGGATTCTCGGCCAAATGATCAGCCAGCGCTTGCGCTTTCATTGCAGTCTGGGTCACGTAGACAATATCAAACTCCGTAAGCAAGATTTGCCATTTCGCCAGCCTCCCTGTGGGCATGGGTTTCTGAAAAATGTACTTCAATGGGTCCAACCGAGAGATGAGATAGGTGGTATAGGCTGACAAGTAATGTTTCAACTTCTGCGCTACACAGGTTAAGGCACAACACGTCCTCTCATGTTGAGTGTACTTCACCTCATATGATGTGAACTTCTTGCTGAGGTAGTAAATTGCCTGCTCTTTCCTTCCTGTGATGTCATGCTGCCCCAGTACACAACCAAAAGAATTATCCAACACGGTCAGATAAAGGATCAAGGGTCTTCCCGACTCTGGCGGGACCAACACAGGTGGACTAGCCAAATACTCCTTAATCTTGTCAAATGCTGCTTGACATTCATCCGTCCATCTGACCGCAACATCTTTCTTTAGCAGCTTGAAGATGGGCTCGCAAGTCATTGTAAGTTGGGCAATGAACCTGCTGATGTAATTCAACCTGCCAAGCAAACTCATCACCTCTTTCTTGTTCCTTGGCGGCGGTAGTTCCTGAATGGCTTTGATCTTGGACGGGTCTAACTCAATACCGCGCCGACTTACCACGAATCCCAGTAACTTCCTAGATGGAACTCCAAATGCACACTTTGCTGGATTAAGTTTGAGGTTGTACCTGCGGAGTCTCTGGAAGAATTTCCTCAAGTCCTGGACATGGTCACATTGTTTCCTCGACTTTATGATTACGTCGTCTACATTGACCTCAATTTCCCGATGTATCATGTCATGGAACATGGTGGTCATCGCCCTCATGTACGTTGCTCCTGCGCTCTTCAACCCAAATGGCATGACTCTATAACAATACGTTCCCCAAGGCGTGATGAATGCCTTCTTTTCCGCATCCTCCTCATCCATCAAAATCTGGTGATAGCCCGCATAACAATCCACGAAGGAACAAATCTCATGTTTGGCACAATTGTCAATCAATATGTGGATGTTTGGTAGTGGGAAGTTGTCTTTCGGACTTGCCTTATTGAGGTCACGGTAGTCTACGCAAACTCGGGCCTTTCCATCCTTCTTTGGCACAGGCACAACATTGGCTAACCAGGTGGGATACCGCGAGACCCGGATGACCTTTGCCTCAAACTGCTTGGTGACCTCTTCTTTGATTTTCACACTAATGTCTGTTTTAAATTCCCTTAGCTTCTGCTTGACAGGAGGGCATGCTGGGTCAGTGGGCAATTTGTGGACCACCAAATCAGTGCTTAAACCTGGCATGTCGTCATATGACCATGCAAAAACATCTTTGTACTCAAACAGTGCCTTAATTATCTCTTCTCTGAGTTGTGGTTCCAAATGGACACTTATTTTCGTTTCCCGCACATTCTCCTGATCCCCTAAATTGACTGCCTCTGTGTCATTCAGATTAGGTTTGGGTTTTTCTTCAAAGTGGCTTAATTCTTTACTGATTTCCTCAAAAGCTTCCTCATCATCATATTCTATTTCGTCATCGCACTCAATTTCTTGTATTATTATGTCTGAGTTAGATTGGCATTTAAGACTGGGCTGAAGACTCCTCATGCATGACACATCACTGAAACCAGCATAAAAGGGACTGTACAAGAAAGAAAAGAAAGACAAAAATAAAAACTATCAGGAATGAAAAGGAGGGAAATTGCATTTCATTAATACTTAAGATAACAAGGTTTAACTCATCCAAATGGACGGAACATAGCATCCGAATTACAACCTTGGAAATAATCCAGATTAAACTGAAAGGAAATCAAAACTAACTACCAAGACTCCCTCCGGGTAGGAAAGGGAGTTGCTTCCCAATTGTTAAGCTTTGCCTGGGGCCCCACGAACTGAACATCTGCCTTGCTTGGACCTTCTCCGGCCTCCAACACATTCACCTCATAAAACAGCTTTTCAAACTTCTTAATCAGCTCCTTGTCGGGATCAACCACACCACTGGGCATTGCTGTTGCTAGGCGCTTCTTAGTACCAGGCCTGACAAAGGAACGGGAAAGGCGGGGAATGGGGTTTGGAAGGGTCCATGCTTTTTTTTCATCTTTCTAGCTCGCCTTATGTCTGCAGCATTGGGCTTGAAACCCAAATCAAAAGTATCCAGGTTTGCAGGAAGGGATACAGGCTGTACGATGCCTTGTAAAGAAGCACCCAAGCCCTTTCCAGGTACAAATCCATTCTTCAGCATTTCCGTCGCAACCATGACGGATGCAGCAGCTACCTTTGGCACAGGAATACACTTCCCTTCCGGGATCTTTTCAACCGATACCGTATCAAAGACTTGATAAACCCATGAGCCTTTGTCATCCTCAGCTTCTATGAAAGGCACAATGGCATCACCCAGATTACACGAACTATCTTCCCCAAGCACCACAATCTCTTGCCTGTCCCACTCGAATTTAACCACCTGGTGCAAGGTAGATGGTACTGCCTTTGCTGCATGGATCCAGGGTCGGCCTAGCAAGAGATTGTAAGAGACAGCCACGTCAAGCACCTGGAACTCCATAGTGAATTCAATCGGACCTATTGTCAGTTCCAACACTATATCCCCAGCTGTGTCCTTGCCTCCTCCATCAAATCCTCGCACGCAAATGCTATTCTTGTGAATTCTCTCACTGTCCACCTTTAACTTTTCCAGGGTGGAGAGAGGGCAAATGTTTGCACTGGACCCGTTATCAACTAGCACCCGGGTGACCACAGAGTCTTCACATTTCACCGTGAGGTAGAGTGCTCTATTATGCTCAGTGCCTTCCAAAGGCAGCTCATCATCAGAAAATGTAACCCTGTTGACCTCAAAAATCTTGTTTGCTATTTTCTCTAAGTGGTTCACAGAAATCTTGTCGGGCACATGGGCCTCATTCAAAATTTTCATCAATGCCTGGCGGTGCTCATCTGAGTGGATCAGTAATGATAGCAAAGAGATTTGCGCCGGGGTCTTTCTCAACTGTTCCACAATGGAATAATCTTGTGCCTTCATCTTCTTCAAGAATTCTTCTGCCTCTTCTTCACTTACAGCTTTCTTCACTGATAATGGATTATCTTTGGTGAGTTTAGCCTTTCTCAGCTCGTCAGGAGCAAAGCATCTCCCTGAGCGAGTCAGTCCATGGGTTTCACAAACTTCTTCCTTAACTTCCTTTCCCTGATACATCACTATCACTCGGCCGTAATTACATGGGACAGCCTTTTCACTGATTACTGGTAGCTGAGTCACTGGCTTGATGACAACCGGCTCTGTGCGAGCCCCTTTCACAATCACAACGGGCTTGACAGCTGCCCCCGGCACTACCACTTTAGCTGGTTCTTGTTTTTCTGCAACACTGCTCAAAAGCTCTTTCTTCATCACTACAACTGGTTTGCTAACTGTTTCTCCTACCTTGATCAATGCTCTCTCCTTTGCTAGTTTCTCATTTGATCTATCCTCACTAGCCCTGATCATCATTACGGTTTGTGACGGCTTCTTATGCTCTCCCTTTTGGACTAGCTCGATCATATGGGTCTCGTGATGAGTTGGTAATGGATTTTGGGTGATGTTAGGCGTTTCTGGGGCTTGCACTTCAATTTGGCGGGTATCAATGAGCTCTTGGATGGCCGTTTTCAAGTGCCAACATTTTTCTGTGTCATGTCCCGGCGCACCTGAGCAATATTCACAACTCACAGAGTGGTCCAGATTCCTTGGGGGAGGATTTGGCAATTTGGGTTCAATCGGACTCAGCATGCCCAACTGTCTCAATCTGTGGTACAAGCTAGTGTAAGATTCACCCAAGGGAGTGAAAGTCTTCTTCTTTTGCAGCCTATCATTCTTAAATGCAGGGTTAGGTCGAAAACCAGTTCCAGCGGGATTTCTGTTGGTTCTTGGGGGTGGGTAGGTGTTTTGAGCTGAGTAAGTATTTTGTGGGGTGGGTGTGCGCCATTGTGCATGGGTAGGAGGTTGGGGGTATGTTTGGGCATGGTGGACAGAGAAATTGGGGACAGGAGGTGGGTAATAGTGCTGCGGTGGGCCATATGGGGTGTGTGGGTAGGTTTGGGGGTGGGGGCGAGGTTGGTGATATGGTGATGGACCTTTGGACCAGGCTCTCGATTCCACTACTGCGACCTCTTCTTTCTTCTTCTTTCCCAGTACTCCTCCAGTGCCGCTCTGGATAGCCTGAGTAGTTGCTTTGATTGCTGAATAGCTCATAATCTTGTTAGACTTGAGACCCTCTTCCACCATACTTCCCATTTTCACGACCTCGTTGAAAGTTTTTCCCACTGCTGACACCAGATGACCATAATAGGTTGGCTCCAAAGCCTGTAGGAAATAATCAACCATCTCGTTCTCTTTCATTGGAGGATCGACTCTTGCCGCCTGCTCCCTCCACCGAAAACCATACTCTCTGAAGCTTTCTCCGGGTTTCTTCTCAATTTTAGTTAGTGACAGACGGTCCGGGACAATTTCGAGATTGTACTGAAAATGACATGCAAATGCTTGGGCCAGATCGTCCCAAGTGTACCATCGGGCATGATCCTGTCGTGTGTACCACTCCAAAGCTGCTCCACTTAGACTTTGACTAAAGTAAGCCATCAATAACTCGTCCCTTCCTCCAGCTCCTCTCATCTTGCTGCAGAATCCCCTTAAGTGGGCCACCGGATCACCATGTCCATCATATAAGTCAAACTTGGGTAACTTGAATCCTGCTGGCAACTGGACATCAGGAAACAGGCACAGGTCCTTGTAAGCTACACTCACTTGTCCTCCGAGCCCCTGCATATTTCGGAATGACTGTTCTAAGCTCTTAACCTTCCGTATCATCTCTTCTTGCTCAGGGTTTTTGGGAGGCTTTTCTTCTTCAGCTGAGAGATCAAGGCGGGGAGTGTAAGGGCATGGCTCTGGTGGTTTGAAAGTGGCTTCAGGTGGGTAATACTGGTTATCATGGGATTGGAACAAAGGTTCGCTAGAAGACCTGTGTAGTGTGGCAGGTGGGGGAACCACGAACACAGGAGTAGTTGGTGGTGGAGGGCATGGAATTTGTTTGGGTGGTGGAGGTGGTGGTGTTTGAGAGGTGGTTCCGCAGTACTGCTGGTAAGTAGGGAAAGCCGGTGATGAGTTCACTGTGGGAGGGTCTTGAGGCTGAGCTAGTGGTGGGAGGTAGGTGGGGTTAGCAGGATAGGCTGGTGGTGGATGTCCCTTCGACCAGGCCTGGTACATCTCGGCCATTTGTTGCTTCAGTTTATACATCTCCTCCTTCATTGCATTAACGTCCACTACTTCCTCCTCCCTAGATGGGTCGACAATGCTTGCTTCCAATTCCTGGTTGACCATGTTTGACTTATCCTTAGAGCGGGTGTTGTAGGGATGGGTTGCCAGAATGCCAGTCAACTTAACCACTTGCTTGAACTCATCAACAACAAATTTTTTAGCGGTTAGGGCATTAACATATAGATAACCGCACATTGAGGAGTGAATGCACCTAAGCAGTTAACCATTTCTATTATTCCTTTGCTTGGTTGCATGCGTCATCCCGGCTTTTCCTTATTTCTATGTGCCACTTCCCCTTTTTATTTTCCATTGTTTCTTGCCGCTCTCTCCTTTGCATTTTCTCTCCTATTTTTATTATTTGGTTACGGTCGATTCCTATGGAGATTGCCTACGTATCACGACCTCGCGTGAATCAGACCAAGCGTAGTTCTTACAAATAAATGCAAGAAATAAAGAAACAATTTTTTGGGAATTTTCAAATTTTCATTAATAAAACTGCGATAAAAAAGCTATTAGACTAATTGTTTTTCTTTTCTCGGAAAAGGAAAATACAAAAACCAGACTCAAAAGCAGAAATACAGACTCGATTATCTAAGAATATATCAAAGCTTCAAATCCTGGGGCCCGCGGGGCATCTCTCGGCATCGTCGCGGGCCTGCGTGCGAGACCCTTTTGCAACTGATCCAGATCATTCATGACCTGGCGAACAAATATCATCACGGAAGCAAAGAACGTGGTACGACCCATCCGCTCACCAGCCTGGCACTTCATGACAATATAGTTGGCAATGTTTCTGATTCTTTCCCTGATTTGGCCCTTTTCTTGGAGTAGCCGACTTATCTGTTGGGTACGAGCCTCTAGAACCTGAGAATCCTGGAGGTGAAGGTCTTGTAACAATTTTATTTCCTTTTCCATCTCAGCGGTTAACCCATAACACTGTTCTCTCTCGGCCCGAAATTCTTTGTCCCGCCGAGCTGCCTTTTCTTCAAGAGTATTCATTTTTCTTTTCATGTTAGCAATGGTTCCTTCATAGTTCTTCTTCATTTGTTGTACAAATTGGGCTCTTTCCTCAGTCTTCTTTGCCCATTGTGCCCGAAGTCTCGCCATGTTCCCTTCGGATTTTTCCAATTCTTCCTGACAGTCCAGGACTTGCTTCTTCAACCCTTTTATCAATCTCTCGTCGGATATACTTCTTTCCCGATTTCTGGCATCTATTTTCATTTGCTGAATTTGGGCTTTGAAAGCTTCATTCTCCTGGTCCAATTTCTTTTTATCACCTTCATCAGCTGCGGCTTGCAAGGTATTTTCAAACCGGAGCTCCTGAACCTATTTTTCCAATGCTCCTATTCGAGCCATGTACTCCTTTTCTTTGGCTAACCAATCCCATTGCAACTGCGCCTCGTTAGTGAATTATTGTACATGTGGCCTTTTGGCGGGTCTCTTAGGAATTTGAAATCTCTTACCAAACCAGACCAAGTATTTGGGATCTACCTCACCTCTGGCTCGGTCCTGTACTATAGTCTTGGGTTCAGGGTACCTGCACTCATTCCAAATCTTTCGAATTTTGCCTTCAGGGAATGCAGCTTTCGGGCCTAGCTCGATGACTTGCTCGCTCAGGTCTTCATCGTTGTACACTGTCTGGAATCTTCCAAATTGCCGCAAAACTCGGTAAGGAGCATAAGGCTGTATGCTTCGAATACCCATCAAAAGAATATAAGAGACCTCTGCTGATGTGTATACAGCTTTAGTAGCAGGAAGCCATCCATAAGCCCATTCAACTTTATCTGCGGTCAAGGATCTTAAGCATGACGACCAGGCCTCAGTACCCTCAGGGAATTCAATACCTGTCACCCGGGTCTCGAATTCTGCAATACAACTTACTCCAGTTAAACCGTAGTTCATATAGCCCGTGCGGTGACAGAGGTGTTCCTGTATCCACAATTGTAAGAGCAAATTGCAACCTTGAAAGAATTTCTCCCCTTCCCGACATTTGGTCAAAGCTCGGTACATTTCTGCTACAATCAGGGGAGCCACTGTGCTAGTAGGTTGTTTCATGGCAACATCTAGCATCCCTACCAGGCCAAGGTCTATGTGACCGTCCTTTCTTGGACAAATTACCACTCCCAAAAAGGCTACCATGAAGGCTAATCCCCGTCGGGCTTCCCATTTGTCTTTATTCCCAGCATGTGTCAATCCTGTGTTGGGTTCCTCGAAACCTTTGGGGTTACCATATCGGTGATATAAGAAATGCAATGTACAACACCCTTCCGCCAGATACGGGTCTTGAATATCCCGGCTGATGTTCAACAAATCAAAGAACCTATGAAGTGTTACCGGTCGTGGGGCCAATGGGTATCGACCTCGGAGGTTCCCGTTGAGACCGGCGTATCCGGCAATCTCTTCTAATGTAGGTGTGAGTTCAAAATCTGAAAAATGGAATACATTACGGGTCGGATCCCAGAATGGTATCAATGCCTCAATAATATCTTTTCTTGGTTTGATGTTCAGCAAATCGACGAGACCACCCAAACTTTTGACCACGGTATCTCTGCTTCCCTTTCCCAAATCATGCCACCACATATGGAGTTTCAAAGGGATCTCGCTCAGGACTAAGAAGGTTTCGATGTTACTTGAATCCATCCTGCACATTTATTAGGGGACTTTAATGACTTATTTTGAAAAAAAAAAGCTATTTGTGCAAAATTCTTTATTTTAGAAACTAGGCCTTGGATTTGACTAATACGGTCCTTTCAGCTNACCTGAACCTGTCCACAAAGTCGGACGCCATGCTTACCCAGTTCTACCACTTCTTTGGATCTTGGCTAATGTACCAAGATATAGCATCTCCTTTCAACGCTCCTCATGAAAAGTTTCATGTGGATTTTCTCGTCTTTCCCTACTCCAACCAGCTTGTCACAGTACGTTCTCAAATGGACCCTTGGATCCCCTGTACCATCAAACATCTCGAACTTACGGGGGTTTGCACCCCTCGGGCAGTTCGACATCGGGCTGTATGCAAAGATCTTCGTAGTTCAACCCTTCAATTTCCTTACTTCCTTCAACGCCTTGAATTCGGCTAGTCAACTTCTTAAGTTCTTCGGCCAGGTTTCTGATGAGCAGGTCTTTATCATCAGGCTCGGGTGTGTTTGAGATGGGTTGGGTGGAGTGGCATAGTCCCCATGTAGATGGGGGTGTTATGGTGGGTGTGGCAGTGGTCATTTGTAGAGTTTTGTGGTTCCGGGATGAGCAGCGGGGTATTGTTGGAAGTATGGCAGGTGTTGCAGTGGTGGTGAGGAGCGGGATGGTTCTGTTGCTTTGGGATGTTCTGTGGAGGTGTAGGGTTCTGAGCATTTGGGAAATTGATATCTGGAGTAGTGAGGGAAAATGACAGATTTGCCAGATTCCGAACCTGATCAAGTTCTTCTTGGAATTTCAGCAGCTTTTGTTCCAGTTGGGATGTATTTTCCTTGGGAACCAGAGTACCATGACCGTGAGTGACCTCTACCAGTTCAGTTGAGTTCTCCTTTCTGGCGTTGTTAAAATCTTCCATCTTCCCTTTGTTCTTGTTTTTGACAGGACTAAGAGGAGGAGTGGGTGGAGGGCCCCTGGATCTCGTGGAATAAGATGATGTTTCCAGAGTGCACGAACTAACCTTTGGGGAGGGGAATAAATAAACAAAAAGTAAAAATAAAAGAAGTAACAAGTCAGTGAGGATCATAAAAAAAATGTTGCAATATTTAAACACATAGTGCAGAATGTAAAACCGTGCCCTAATTTGGGAGCCTCGTTGTGCCCGAGGTAGGCCTAGCGACAAGTTGATTTGGAGAACTTAGAATGCTAAATGCTTCATTTTATTGATAAAAAATAGAAGAATCCCAAAACGACACTAAAAATGCAAGAAATAAAAATCACTAATGGTCATTGGCCTTATTACATTTGTAAAGCGAAAAATAAACTCCTATCTACTTGGGCCCAGAAGGATTTTCCCCAGGTTGAATGCTCTCGTTGATCAAATCCTCCAGCTCGCGTAGGTTCACCAGTAAAAATGCCTTTGCCAGGTGTTCTCCTTCGTTTCCCTCAGAGTTCTGGCAGTCGGTGACTCTCTTCCTCACTTTTCCTTCCAATTCCAACAGACTGTATTCCAGATATTCCAACTTTTTGCTAGCTTGGGCGGCTCTCTCTTTCTACTCATTGATTTGGTCATTTGATGGAAGACTTCTCCACCAGTCTAGCCAGAGTGGGGGTGTGCTAATCATACCGAAACTGGGGACCTCGTGCCTCATTTTCTGCAAAACAAAAGGGTTAGACCCTACCCCCACCAGACTCGACTGTTTAATATCAACAATTAGCATGAAGCAATCTAGTTCTCCAAATAAATGCACAGAACGTGATGACGTCCGTTTTGGGTTTAGGGAAACCCAAGGGACTTTGGACAGGGCTATCTTAAAGGATCATAATGTGGACAACATAACTGATCCGGCTAGGCTTGACCATGATGCAGGCACAATTTAAACGGAGTAAGGTTTCTATGGGGTTTTAGACTGGTACGACAACTCAAGGGGGAAAGGCACGGAACCGTCGACTACACCGTTGATCGACTGGTTTTACCGCAAATATGCCTTTTCCGGATTTAGGGGGTGATAATATCGGAAGAGCGCAACCACTCATTATAAGCGTTGCTATGGTATTTGTTTGGCACGAGTGGAATATGATGCTGAGCATGATTATACAATAATTAAAGACATGTTGTCACGTATTTACACGTTAAGAAAGCAGTAAATAAAACAGTTTTCATAATTTAAAGCAGTAGTGAAGGAAAGCAGTAAAGGAAAGAAACAAAAGACAAGTCAGTTTTGTAGTTGAAGGGGGAATTAAATGCTTGAAGGAAATAAGCAAGTAATAAAGGAGCATAAATTCACAATAATAGTCTGAAATGGTAAAAGCCTAAATGTCCCCAGCAGAGTCGTCATGCTGTCGCGCCCCCTTTTTCTCGTGAAATCGGGTTTATGACATTTGGAGGGACAACTCATTCCTTTTGGGAACTAGGTTTGCAATTGAAGAGTCGCCATCTAATGATTAGGGTGCATTAGGACACCAAAAGAGTTTGATTTGAATAACCAGAGATAGGGTAAGGGCTTGAAATTATTCTAAGCGGAAGGTGTTAGGCACCCCTCAGAATCCACTAGTGTGGTTCCCGGCCAGACAATTATTGTGAATTGAGGTGCAATTAGCATATAGGCAGATAAGGCTCAAATAAGAGGGGATTTCAACACATAAAGGTTTGAAAGTATGCAAAGTTTGAAAGCACCATTAGAAAGGCTAATTTTTAAAATAAAGATTTAAAATGCTAAAGAAAAGAAATAAAGAATAAAGGGAGGGGGGTCCTAGGTTTATTAATAATATGGATCACCCCACACAATGTCCGGTAATCACTCCTCAATGAGGGGCTACACGTTGTCACACCTCCTTTTTCGTTACTACGCCCCGTGAAGGGTATAATAAAAGGAGTTTTTCCAATTAAATGACAATCGAAACGGGATTCATTTTATTAAGAGATTCAGAGTCGCCACTTGGGAGATTTATGGTGTCCCAAATCACCGGTTTGAATCCCGAATCGAGAAAAGGGTTTGACTCTGTTTAACAGTCGCGAACCAGAAATCCGGGTAAGGAATTTTGTTAACCCGGGAGAAGGGGTTAGGCACTCTCGAGTTCCGTGGTTCTAGCACGGTAGCTCAACTGCTATATTTGGCTAAAGTCTGATTTTAATACATGTTATCCTATTGCAATTTTAGAATTGTTTAACCACTTTTAATTAGTTTTTATGAATGTGAACGTCGTTTAAGAGCGTGTTTTTGGATCACGTCACATGAAATGCACCCGGATCCTTGACACCTCTTATTCAACGTTTTGGGATTTGGATTTGGGTCGCATGAAATGCACACCCATAGTTAAAAAGGTAAAATTATTAAAAAGCGCGTCTAAAGTGGCTAGCGTCTTGTTAACTTTACGGGAGGCCATGAAAATTTGCTAAATGGCACGTCCCGAATTTCTAAAATATTTTTAATAAAGCAATTAAAGAGCGCCACACAATTTATGATTTTATTTGGCACGGCGCACCTCAATTCGTTCTTAAAGGACAACCTAAAGACGAACTAGCATTATCTATAAGAATTGTCTCTAAAAAAAACTTAATTTGTTTACATTATCAATTAATTAATATCATGATATTCAAGGAAATTCGGGCCCCAAGTTCAAGTCCGAACTCGAACAAGGCGCTCTCCATTACTGAAGAAACCCTTAGCTCGAGTCCGCTACTTAACTTGAAAGGCCCAAAGCCTACTAATTACTTGTTGCTGGATCAATTATTAGTTCAAACCTGGGCCCAAAATGGATCCAGTCCACAGGAGAGGCACGTGAGAGCCAAGGGCTTTGAAAAGCTAAAAAAAATAGGCCTGCCTTAACACGCTGAGCCAGAATTGAAATTGGGCTTAAGGCAGGCCCAAATCGAGCGAAGCCTTCCCAGGTGTGAGAGGGGAA
Source organism: Nicotiana attenuata (assembly GCF_001879085.1). Taxonomy (NCBI): domain Eukaryota; kingdom Viridiplantae; phylum Streptophyta; class Magnoliopsida; order Solanales; family Solanaceae; genus Nicotiana; species Nicotiana attenuata. Next base: position 90,417 of record NW_017674095.1, on the reverse strand, counting down.
GACTTTGGTGACTGTAATTAAGCAACACTAGAGGAAAGTTCTCTAACTGGAAATGTATGAACAAGCTGAACTAGAAAAATCTGCAGATTTCCTATACTCGAATTGAAACATTCATGCTAACAATTCAGCTCTTATACCTAAACTAACGCAAACACGAAGCAACCATGATATAGAAAAATCAGTGTTGACATTTACCCAATCCATTTAGCCACAAATCGATTTAAACATGATGCAGGAAATCGAGATCGAACTAAACTTTTTACTTCTAGTCCTTAACTGATTAACATGTACTGACTAATTACAAACCCATTTCCATTTTAGCATGCAATCAATCAAACCCCCTTATATAAAAATACAATATAAACCGAACCGATAAGCTACTGGGCTCAAAGCACGAGCCCGGATAACTGATAAACCAAGCCCTTTGCATACCAGCATTCTTAAGTTCAACTAGACAAATACTCATGCTTGATAACCATGTTTGTTATATGAACATATACATTTAAAATCAAACTGATCTTAAACAAGGGTTCCTAGACATGCTCTTTAACATTGAAACTAAATCTTCTACTCTATCCAAACACAGCCTTATAGTATGCATGTAAAAGCTTTTGTGACACCTATTATTACAGATCTACTACATAGCATAAAACAGTAAAAGGATAGAGGAAAAAAAACTAAATCAAATAAGCTTGCATTCCGATGAATTTCGCTCAGATTACATATCCAACATTCTGCAAATGTCCAAAGGCTATAGAGATACCTGGAGAACAAAACAATAGAAGGAATGAGGATAATAGCAGTGAGGAGCAGCAGTAGTCAACAGCAAGGCAATTAATAGAACAGCAACTCAAAAATCAATCAGCCCAGATTCAATGTTGAAATTAAGCTCCAAATATCAAACTCAACTCAAACCCAAAACCAAAATCCAAACTAGACCATCTTGAAACCTCAAATGACTCGCAAATAAGCCCGGGAATTAACAGGAATCGAACTAGGATGCCAAACCAATGAAACAGTAAATTTGATGTGTTTTCCTTTTATTTTCTAGATTTTCAGCTCTTCAAAATCTTTTCCCTTTTTTATTTCTCTGATTTTCAGAAGGTTAGAGGCTCTAAAATCTCTTCCCCCCCCCCCCCCCCCCCTTCTAAGGCAAGAAAGAATGCCTTTATAGGCAAGCTAATAGGGCAAGCTTTCATATTTTAATTTACCCCTTAGGTCCCTGATTTTATGAATTGTTACCCAAGTCACACCACTATGAATCTGAAATTCCAATTAGAACCCCCTTCTAGGTGCTTCTAGTGGCTTCTAATTTCAGTTACTAAAGATTCCCTGACCCTAAATACCTAGACTATCCTTTATTTAGATTCTAAATTATTAACCTAGTCGAACTAACTCCCAACCCTATTACCTTGGTCAAGAGGTGACCATAGTTAACTAATGAAGCTTGGACTATTTAGCTAAACCCAAAAACTTGAAAATTTGAACCAATTAACCAATGTTAGAAATTAACCCTAATTGAGGCCAAGCTAACAACAGTGGACTAACAGCAATTAAAGCTAAAATAAAATCAATACCACAGCAACAGTCACGAAATGAAATCAAACACAGATATATGAATCAAACTGAGCTAACATTAATTCTAAAAAATAAACAGAAAAATCAAATCTAACTAACTTAATCAATAAAAGTGAGAATTAAAGGTTTAGAGCCTATGTTAATAGAGCCAAACAATGAATCAAACCCACAGAAAAAATAAAAAATAAATCAACAAGACCAAGAATTAAACCAAAAATAAAAATTAAAAACAGAATGAACAAAAATCAATTAAGCAAAAAGTTCAAATCAATTCACATAAAGAGCAAGGATAAACTGTGAACAAATAAAGATAGAAAATCAAAATAAAAAGAATAAAAAAAGAAATCTTACTGACTTGACTTGACACTATGTTTGATGTTGTAATTCACACGAAGAACGCCAAACTACCGAGGAAAAAAAACTTGAGGTTGAATGGTTTTGAACGACTGAAGCTTGACCTTGGATCCAAGATTTGAGTGATTCTAGGTAGATTCGAGAGATGTCGTTGACATATCAGGCATGAGGGAGGCATGGGGGTCATGGGGTGTTGTTTTGGGGTGGTTTGAAGGTGGCGCCGCCGTGGGCAGTTTGAAGGACGGGGTTTGGGGGTTTGAAAAGAGGAGATTGAGGGGAGTTTGTGACGTAATTTTGAGAGGGATTGGAGAATCGCCGGCGGCGGAGGCGATTTTCGGCCGGCGGCGGACGGCGGAAGTCGGAGGGTGATGGTGTATAACAGGGTGTTTGGAGATGGTGATTTGGGGGTAGGGGGCTGTTCAGACAGTTAAATACCCTAATCCTCGTTAGTTCCGGACTGTTGGATTGATGAGATCCAACGGTCACAATTAAAGGGCTAAGAAACGACGTCGTTTCATTGCAACAAAAACTGGACCGGGTTGGGGCAGTGTTTGGGCTGATCTGTGTGGTCCGCTGGACGGGTATGGGAGGGGACATAGTTTGGGCCATGCGTTTGGGTAATTGGAAGGGAAAATGTTTGGGCTGGGAGATGGGGAATTCAAACAAAGCCCAAAATCTGATCCAAAACTTTTGCATTTTTTTTTTTTTTAATTTCTTTTAAGACTAAGAATGAAACAAAAATTAAATCCTAAATCAAATTGTCTTACCACATTAAATTAATTGAACTCTAAATTATGATTAACACAATTAATTAAAACCAAATTAAAGGAAGACTACCAAAGTTCAACAATTAAAATTAAAAAAATGCAAAATAAACTATTTTTTTTGTGATTTTTCCATTTTATAAAATAACTAATTTACTAATTAATCCTAAAAATGTTAAAATAGATCCTAAATGCAAATGCAATATATTTTTTGTGTTTTTTCATTAATTAAATAAAATGAACGTGCACAGACAAATGCAAATAATTGACAAAAATGCCACAAAAATTCACAAAATTGTAAATAATGAAAAGAAATCATTTTGTTTTGGATTTCTGGGAGTAATTCATATAGGGAAAAAATTACGTGCTCACAGCTGCCCCTCTTTGCTCGAAAACACGAAGAGTTTTCGTGCAAAGATAAGTGAGCAAATATGAGCGATTTTTGCCCTTTTGAATACTCCGTGTGAAGCATTTTTGAAAGATTTGACCGCACCCTGCTTCTGAGGTTGCCTACATATCCTTGGCTAAAAAGGAATCAGGTCAGTGTAGTTCGGGAAGGTCTGGTAGCTAGGACTACCACGAAGCTGAGGTTTCACTGTTGCTGCTGCTGTTGCTACTGCTTACCGAACCCCCTTATTACACCATGTCAAAAATAAAAAGAAACTAGACTAAGCTATGAGCTATGAATTACAAAAGATCCTATCTATATCTTCAAACTTGATCTTGTATTTCTTGTTGCCTTGTTGTATTGTATTCTCCCCGGCGACATCCTTTTGTTGCTGCCTTGAATTGTGATCTGAGATGTTTTGCCCTTTCTCCAGGTGGCTGCCTGACTGCTGACTACACTTTGAGATGTTTTCCTTTCTCCGGGTGATGCTTGACCGCTGAACTCGAATGTATTCCCTGCTCTCCAAGCGGGTTCCTAATTGCTGTATTGAACGGTATTTCTCTGTTCTTCAGGCGGGCTCCTGATTGCTAAAACTTGAAATGTATGCCTCTGTTCTCCAGGCGGGCTCCTGTGTTATCCAGGCGGGCTCCTAACTGTTGAAACTTGAAATGTATGCCTCTGTTCTCCAGGCGGACTCCTGACTGCTAAAACTTGAAATGTGTGCCTCTGTTCTCCAGGCTGGCTCTTGACTTCAACAAAATAGACAAAAACAAAGAAAATCTCTTGCCCCAGTTTGGTGACTGGGCATCATATTACTAGATATTAATAAGAATTTGAAAACTAAAACTTGAATTGTAATACCTCTGTTCTCCAGGCGGGCTCCTGACTGCTGAAACTTGAAATGTATGCCTCTGTTCTCCAGGCGGGCTCCTGACTGCTGAAACTTGAAATGTGTGCATCTNTCAGAGGAAGCCCGATTCTTGACTTCCTCTCTGAGTTATGAGATAAACCAACTCAAAGTCCATTGATCCAAAGCCTTTCTCCAATTTGAGTGTGTCAGAGCTCCCTAAGAGCCTCAATGAGACTCCGGGCAGTGCTCACACCCAAATTGTATCACGAGAATAAGGACAAGTGCAGTGTGAAAGTGTCAGCCCTCAAGTGTCCAAGTTCAGAGGGAGCTCAATGGGTCCCAAGGCAAGGCTCACGAGAGAGGGGCAGAACTTAAGTCTAAGAGAGAGTACCGGTGAAGAAACAAAGCTTTAAGAGCTAAGGAAATAAAGAAGAAGGAAAGGGGTGCTGGGAAACAGTTACAGAGTAAAGGATTTCACACAAAGGGGTTCAGGGATTGGGAGCTACAAAGAGCCTACACACTTAGGCATTAATTAATCCTGGGTAGGCACAACAATAGGGAGTGCTGTTATGCTTACAACATCAACCAGAATACACAACATATAATGGTAACATAGAGGTTATGATCCCAGGGGAATCAAGTTTGAGTCATAGACAGCAATACTTAAGTCTAAAGGGAAGTTTTCAAATCAATCCAAGAAATAGGGAATCAATAAAACAAGGAAAGAATCAATTACACGAGTGCAATCAGAACTACACAAGGAGGTGTGCAATCAGTCCAAAATTGAAGGTCATTTAGAGGGAAATTTAGCATATAAAAGAGTGCATAAACATTAAGCATATGAGGCTGAACTCATGCCAAAGAGAAACATCATGCAATAGCAAGCACAGAGTCAGTAGCTAGTGAACACGGTAGTCACATAAGTCGATTTCAGTAACTTAGTAATAGAGAAAAGGAGGGAGTATCAAATAGCATGCAAAGGGGTCAAGTGAAAAGACCTTATAGAAAAGTTTAGCAGGAAGTCAAAATCACATAAAGAAATAAAAGATTTCGAAATTCAGTCGAGCACAGATGAAGCAACTCGAATAGATCTAAAGCAAATTAGGGTTTTGAAACCAATCGAATTCAGCGCATGACGAACATGTAAATCACATAGCAGGTAATCTCAGAACTCGAATGAACCCCCAAATTGTAGGGTTTTCACCATCAGTCGAGTATAGAGATGAAAGACAAGTAAATCAGACAGAATACTAACAAAATAAATTCAAAAAATCTCAAAAAGGAACTAAGACCTTTAACATGCATATTCCAGTAGAAGAACAATATAAAGACACACGTTAAAAAGCAGAGAAAGCTTCGAAAGAACTTAACAAAACCCTAAATCGGAAAAGAGAAAGGTTCTGAAGGTAAAGTTTTGAAAGAAACCTTAAAAAACGTTCAGAAGCTTAGACAAAACACAGATCTAAAAGAATCGGAAGAACCTCAAAGGTAGAGTTTCAAAAAAAACCCAGATGGTAAGAAAGGCTTGGAAAAACATCGGTCTAAGCAGGAGAAGACAAGAATCAGGCTTGAATAGCCATGGCTGGCCGGAGCAAAGTCGGAGATGACCGGAAACAGCCATAGAACTGAAAACGAACAAAGTCTAGGCCAAGCCTCTTCAAGTCTGGCCTTGAAACTATGATAATCGAGCATGTAGGAGTCATAGGAGGTAGATACAGGCCTTCAATGGCTTTGGAAGTCATGGATTTGTGAGATTTTCAGGTGGTAGTTGAGGGCGGCGGCTAGGGTTTGAGAGGGGATTGAGAGTGAATTGAGAGAAAAGGGGGGTTTGAAGGCGGCTGCAAATGAGAAATGACTAGGGTTTGGGGGTAATTGGGAATTAAAAAAAGGAAAGGTTTAATGGCGGCCGTTGATCATTTTGATCAACGGCTTGGATTGAATGGGAATCCGGGCGGGTTGTTTAAAAATGGTCGTGGGTCGGGTAGGCCTAGGATTTGGGCTGGGTGATTGGGTTTTAAAAATGGGGTTCAAAATCAGGCTCAAATAAGGCTAAAATTGAAATAAACGGGGCTAACATTTAAATAGCCATTTTTCCTTTATTTGTTTTACAAAAAACTAGTAGAATAATTTCTGAAAATAAATTAAAGGTACTAATATGATTAATAATACGTAATTATCAAATTAAAAAATACTGGAGTCAATTTTATAATTATAAACACAATTAAACCTTAAAAGAGGCTAATATTGCAATTATATGCAATTTAGCTTTTAAAATACTAAATAAATTTTTAAAAAATGTGCAAAAATTATGTTATCTATATTTTAGTATAAATATGAGAGTCAAATAAATAAATCACCAAAATGATAATTTTGGGAGTAATTATTGGGCTTTTCTGGATAAAATGGGGCAATAAATTGATTTAAAAATCATTTAAAAATTATGGAAAAATAATAAAACATTTGAACATACCTATATATACATACATATGCTATTTTGAAAGTATTTTGCATATTAAAATATATAGGAAAAAATTGGGTATCAACAGTAATTACTCGGGAGAGATTTACGGTAGTAAGAGTGCTCATGATCGATAGAGACGATTAGGCAAATCTATATGAAACATAACAAGAAGGGATTCCATTAATAGGGGAAATCACGACCTTAGATCCTTCTCTTATTTGTTTACAACTCCGTCATAGTTAGCTTTTAGTTTACTTAATTTTATTCAGTTATAGTTAGTAGAAATATCACCAAGTGTTATTCAGAATATCTGGGAAGTTGATTACGGAGAATTCAGTGAGTCTGACAAAAGTAATTGGTAGGTTAATTCCTTGTGGGATTCGACTCTGGGCTAAATATTATATTTGCAACGACCGCTTTGTCCTTTTTATAAGGCATAGTTGGGCGTGATCAGAAGAAATTGACACTTATTTTGGATCAAAATAAAAAAAAAGCAAATTGATTACTTATTGTGGACCAGAGGGAGTAATATATAATCTATGTAACGGACTAGAAAAAGTAAACATTAACTCTGTCCAGCTATTTGTGTTACAATCCCAAGAAAAATTATTTCCTTTTCATCTGACTTATAGATCTTTATTAAAAGATATTTAAATAGTTTAGATTGGCAGGCCTATTATTTACAACCAAATCAAACGACTAACAGGTTTGCTATTGCTAATTAATGGCTCCAAAGATAGGTTAAATTAAACATTTTGATACTAATAATAATTGCAAGATGTGACATGACATGGGTGAGGTTTGGTCTTTTCCCATTTTCATAGGCAGTTGAAAAAATAGATTACAGGAATGGTAGCTGCCTAACTTTTGTGGCCCAAGTTTAATGCTTGAATTGAATGTGTAGTAATAAGAAGATTGCTTGGGAGAAGAAAGAAGAAAAAAAGAGACACATAATTGCCATCATCTTTCACAAGGATTGATTGTGAAGTCCTTAAAACACAAGACAACTTCACATGGCCTATCAATTTTCGTCATACATTTAATTAACCAAACATTGATTATGTGTAGGGGACCTCCTTTATTTTCAATCCCAAAATTAGACTTAATCCTCACAAGGCAATGGCATTAATTGTAGCTAGCTTGCTCCTTTTAATTTGTTTTAGAAAATAGGAAAGAGATGGAGATTACTACGAAGACCTCACATGCTACAGTCAAATCTCTCTATAACAGAATTATTTGTTCTAGATATTTTTGGATATTATAGCAAATTACTGCTATAGAAAACATACATTATAACAGACCATAAAATTTGGTTCCGAAAAAACTTGACTTTTATAGTGAAGTTCTGTTAAATAGGGATGTTGTTATAGAGATGTCTGACTGTATTTTGATTTTATAGAGAATACAAGAATAAATGATTTCTAAATACTGAAGTGACCAGCAAAAAAAAAAAATTGGCGCAATTTTAGGACAAATTTGACAAGTTCAGCTACCAGATATCACTCTTTCTTTCTTTGGCTCCTTTTCTTTTTGAGCGTCATTTTCTCAAGTATATTAAAAGAGTGAGGTCCAAATAATAATCCAAATAACAAAAGCAAATCCAACAAATCACTAAACATACTGAGAATTCGGCGATTATGTCTGTGTAACTAATAATAGTTCTGTCTTTTCTTGAAAGAAGCCAACCGTCTATTTAGGGGCTAAAATGAAGGTGACATTGTTTGTCTTTTACCTTTATATTCATTTTCCTAAGCGTGGCCAACAGACAAACCTTTCTTAATTAACAAAAAATAATACCCCTAATAAACAAATACTAATGGATTGGCGCCACAGTCAATTATGGCAGACAACAAAAGTCATCAAATTAAAAAGTATTCCGTTGATAATAATCCTCACATGTGATGTGAGGAGTTGAAAGCACAAATTCCAGATTTTCTCTCAACAAAAAATAGTTTGAAGATTTTACTTTTCTGAGGGCCCGATTGGCAGTTTCTTAAAAGCTTTTTAAGAAGTTGTTGGGAATTTAGACCAAGAAATTATTGTATAAAATTTGTATACAACCACTATAGTCTAAAACCATAACTTAATGCGCATATTAAGTGAGGGACTAGCTACTTTTTGTAATTCTTTTGGACTTTCTTCATTCACATTATTCCGGACGAAAAAGTGATATGAATCATATTCAATGAGGACTTGTTAGAAATATACAAACTTAGGCAAGAACTTGTTCAATATAAACAGTTTTGTTTCAAGAGTACTAAGAACATCACTATATAGAAAAAATTAGGGTCTTGAGTCATGACTCATGCGTAGAGTGTGAGTGTGCTATTATTTTATCTCTTTGTGGGCAGGGGTGAACATAATTCGGGCAAACTCAGATATCCAAATTGAAATCAGAATTTTTAAAAATTTTGGTTTTCAGGTTGGATGTTGGATTTGGTACTTCAGATTAATGAATATCCGAAAATTTAAAAAAAAAAATTATTTTATATTTAGTCCATCATTCATATGCTAATAATAGTAAGTCCAAGACTTAACTCATTAGACATTATCTCATATATTAAATACTAATTATTAAGTTACTGTCAGAATACTTTCTATTTTGGCATAGTTTTACTATTGCTACTTCTTATCGACCTTATTAATGTCTTTGTTGTATTTTCTTGATAATGATTTCATTACTTGAATACTTTATTTGGATGATTGTAGTGGGAATGAGGAACTTTTTAAGCAATTTAACATGAATACTTTATTTGGATGTTCATTTTTGTAAGAAGAAAAAATATCTAAACTTATAGGCTTAAAATCGAAAATTCGAAATATCTAAACCTATTAATCCAAAATCGAACTTGAAAAATACGATTCAATCCGAGCTTATTTGGATCGGATTTAAATTGTCATTTAATCCGAAAATCGAATATTTAAATCAAATTTTTTTTATTCAATTAAGTGCTCGAACGTCTACCCCTATTTGTCGGGTTGGCCAGAAAATAAAAGCAAATAATTGCAAGAAAACATAAGCATCAATGTTCAATTAACATTGCCTTCGTTGCTTAAGTCGTATATATCCGTTATGTCAACGTCTTCTTTGTAATGGGATGAACGAAATTTTTCTACCCTTAATCAAAGGTCTTTAAATTCAAATATTGTGAATGAAAAAACTTTTAAAAAACGTTCTTTTTCATGAGTCCGACGCGGTACGTATTCCAAATGTGTACACTTTAATTTCAGTACTAACAAATTACTACTTAAGTAAGGTACAAAGTAATTAAGCTTCTAACAGTGTACACAACTGATTATCTCTATCCACAGTTGACATTTGATCAAGAGCACATGCATTAATAGACATTACGAAATTTAGTACTGCTCCACAGTCCACTACAAAAGTTTTGCCACGAAAGCTTTAGCATTAAAAACGATCATTATCTTAGAAAAATTTAAATACGTATTAAAAAAAGAAATGAAGTATAAGATAGTACATCAATATTTAGCGTTTGGATACGGTTTTGTTCAAATGTGAAAAGCTTTTCAATATTTACAAAGTACTATTTATTTTTCTTCCGTAGAATTCATCTTCCTGTTTCAACTAGTGTAGTAGAGTACTCGTTACATTCAAATTCACTTGTCCACTATTGACTTGATACACTCCTTAACAGTAAATAAAATAATGATTTACTAAATCATCCCTAATTATTATTATTATTGAAAAATTAACTTGACTCTTATAAATCCAAAATGTTGGGATATTATAATGGTATAGGTGCAAAATGGTAAATTAGTCATTGATTTTCCAAGCTGGAAAAATAAAAGTGACATATATTTTTAGTATAGTAGACAAGTAAACTTACACCGAAAAAGTATTAATTAAGTGAGTACTTCATATTAAGTTAATAGATCAAAAAATTAATGGGTAAAAGACAAAAATTGATTTTGTGTGTGAAATAAAATACGGTTGTACACAATTAAAAAGAAACCAAAAGTAGTTAGGGCTGTGCATAATTTGGTAAATATCGAATTACTGTACCGAAATCGAAAATTTTGGTATTTGGTATACGATATTTTGGTATTTGGTATGGTATTTGGTTTAACTTTTTCAAAAAAATGGTATTAGGTATGATATTTGGTTTTTTAAAATAAAAAATCGAAATACCTATACCGTACCGAAATATATATTATATTACACAAAACATATATTATCAATTATAATATCTAAATTTTACTTTCCTTTATTCTCTAAATTCATCAATTAACTCTAAACAAGTAACAAGACATTTCTAATAATCAAATATTCTTTTATGTACACTTTTCTCTATTTGGATCGATATTTGTTAGTTTTGGACAAATTTTTTGTCAACAAACATTTTCAGTTTTGTATTTTTGAGTACTTTAATTAAGAATATTATAGTCTATGGCTCTATGCACTAGTTAGGTATTCAAACCGAATAAACCGAAATTACCGAACTGAATAAACCGAAATCGAAAGGAGAAAAACCGAAGCATACCGAATTTAATTAGGTACGATATTGATATAGGATTTTAAGAAATCGAATACCAAAAATACCGAACCGAAATATCTAAATACCGTACCGTACCGACCGACGAACACCCGTAAAAGTAGTTACTGATATTGAGCTGAAGAAGTGATAAATAGAGCAGCCGAAAAATTTAAGGCCGTTAGCGTTAGGTTATTATAACTGTCAGTTTGATCCTCCCCCATTTCCACGTTTTATGTGAACCATTAATCAATACTCCTTCACTTTCAACCTCCCCCCTACCCCCCCTCACCCCCCGGTCTTCAACCCCCCACTCTACTCTACAGACTAGTGCTGCCAGTCATCACTAAAAAAGCAGAAAAGCACAAGCAAAGACTGACCACTGTTGCACTTTCTCTCTCCAATTTGTTCCTTTTTCCACTCCTCAACTCGCGCCATCATTCAAGCCCACATTTCACTCAACTTAAACCCCCTTCAAGGTATGAACTTCAAGAACTTCAAAATTCTCTTCTTGGGTCCTCATTTTCTTGAAATTTTTTGGTAAAGTTTTGAATTTATTCCAGCGCGTATTGGTGATTACAAAGAAGTTCTTGGAACTGGTACACTGTGGCCTTTCTTGATTATTATCTTTGTGTTTGATGCATTGTGAGAAGTTTTTTACCTGTTTGTTCCTCATGGTAGTTGAGAAATAATTTCCATTGTTTTTAGTTTGATGTCCATACTGGCTAAAGAAAATATAAGAATTTTGGTTATGGTTCTGTTTTGGCTACTTAGTAAGTGAACAAGATCTTATTTTTGTTTGGCTATTAATTAAGTTAGGAAATTAGCAGGAAATAAGAGTTATTCAATTGTTCTTGGTTTAAGATCTCTCTTTTTCTCTCACTTCTTTTGATTTTGTTGTTAATTAGCTGCCCATCTTCTCAGTTTACTTGCATAATTATCCAAGAGGAAATAGCATGTTATTCCATTCTTGCTGAGTTCTTTTTTCCTTTTCTTTTTCTTTTTGGGAATTTGCAATGGAGAATTATTCTTTTCTTTTCTCTTTGTTAAAGACAGAAGCTCCCTTAGGAGTATTTTCATTCACTGTTTTGCTTTAATTCCGTGAATAAATATATTTTTGTAGTTTCACTTAATTCTGTTTAGTCCAATTATTATGAATCTGAAACATTCAATGTACTTCCCTTCCTCATTTATGACTTAACTCTGTCCTGAGATATGTTGCTTATCTATTTATTTTTTTCTTGAAACTGCATTTTGATTTCTTGATTTCCTCTTTTGTAGTGATTGCTTGAAGATTTTGGAAGGCATAATTCCCCATTGTTGATTGGGAGGGAAAGGAATAGAAAATTTGTTAGTAGCCCAGGGAAATGGAGAAAAAGCAGCTGGATTTCAATGCACCACTTTTATCAGTGAGGAAAATTTCATCATCTTTATCCCCTCATGAGAGAGCAAATAAAAAGATTATAGAAAGGGCGCCACCGAATCGACAACAATCACTTCCTGTCAAAAAATCAGACTGGGAATTGAGTGAGGTGACTAAACCAGTAGCTGTTCCATTTATGTGGGAACAGATCCCTGGTAGACGAAAAGGTGACAATGAAGCCCGAGCTAACCTTCGAGTGAAGCGTTCAAGTAGTCCTAGGCTGCCCCCGGGAAGATTGCCAGAGACTATTCGGTTCTATTCAGGTGAAAGGCCTCGTACTCAAAACATTTACAAGTCTCCAGCTGAAGGACTTCCTTGGATTGATCATGCTGCTTTACTGGATAGCCTAGCGGAAAGTATATATACAAGAGGAGATAGAGAAAGTGAGGATGATGCCTATTCTGATGCTCCTGAAACATTGTCACCTACCGAATCCTTATCCTTGGACTGCAGTGTCAGTGGTCTGAGCGGATATCAAAGTTCAGATTCAAAACCATCTGGAACCTTTTCCATTGACTCCCAAACTAGAGACTTTATGATGAGTAGATTCTTACCTGCAGCAAAAGCTGTTGTTTTGGAGACGCCTCAATATGTTCAGAAAAAGCAAGTTCCAGTCAGTACTGAACAACCGAAGCCAGTACCCGTGGAACGAAAGCCAATAGTTAAGCGGATGGAGTCTAAACCTGTCTCATATTATAGCGGCTATCTAGACGATGTAGGAAGTGAAATTGAAGATGATGTGTCTGAGAATCAGCACAAAAGGCCAAGTAAAGGGTGGAAATTTTTCCCTCGGATTTGTGTGAAGAATTCTTTATGCCTATTAAATCCACTGCCAGGACTAAAAGTGAAGACACATGTTCCCACAGCCTCAGCTCAAGCAGTAAAGAGAGTTTCAGGAATGAAACCAAAGACGCCACAGAGCCCCACATCTTATGCTCATGAAGTCAAGAGATTAGCTAGAAAAGCTTATAGTGGACCTCTTGAGAAGGTAATTATTATAGTTTTCCTCAGTTTCTTTTTTTCTGTCCTATGATTAATAAGATTTATGTTTGTTTCTAACAATCATGTTCTTTGCAGAATGGTTGTGATACTATAAATAAGCAAAGATTTCACTCTGGAGTACTGTCTCGCGAGCTGTACAAAGCTGATAATGGAAGTTTTTCCGGCCAACTGCCTAACCCTAGTGATTCATGTAAGCTAGTTGGAATCTCTCCTGGAAGACGTTCAAGAAGTGGGGCTATATCTCCCTATCGAAATGTAGCACCTCCGTCTCCATTCAATGAAGGTACAAGGTTTCTTGGTGTGCCAAAGGAAATGGAGAGTCTTTGGGCTAGTCGCTTTGATTCATTCCGGAAAGGTTGCTACACTGTCAAGGACAAAGTACCACAGCAGATTGGCACAGGAAGATTTTCTGATTCACCAAGTGAAGTAGTTGAGAAAACATTGTACATAGATTCTGTAGATAATGTGCAAATTTCAGCCCGTAATTCTGCTTCCTCAAAACCCAAGGGATTAGTGAACTCCTCTGGTAGGAATATGAAGACTCTGGTTAAAAGCAGTAAAGTACTAGAAAATATGGATGCCACCGCTCGTACTCAAGGTGCCAAAGACCGGAATGTTTCAGAGAAAGAGAGCAAACAGGTTTTTGAGAAGGAGTCCCTTGATTTGGTGGAAGCTGCTCCCATTTCCATATCAACACACAAAGGCCCTGCTGATCAGGAGTCTTTGAAACTAAAGCAAAATCTTGATACACTATCTGGAGCCTTAGAGTCTTCAAAAGTGCATCCCTATGGAAATTTAGGTACAGAAAATGAAGATAACCAAAATGCAAATGACCCAAAAGATTCTAACCTTACCTCCTTGGAATCTCCTATACCACCACCCTTACCTAAATCTCCCTCTGAATCTTGGCTTTGGCGCACGCTGCCTTCCATTCCTTTGAGAACTCCGTTCTCAAGTTTGAGCTCCAAGAAGCAGAATAAGAAGTCCCATGCTGATGGTAGTAAGTGGGAGACTATTGTGAAAACTTCTAACTTGCATAAGGATCATGTCCGTTACTCCGAGGTAACCTCTTTTTTCTTTTTCTTTTATACCTTTTGAAGTTTTCTGTTGCAAATTATGATGTTTACTTCTGCTCCATTTTTTTTGAACAGGAACTATATACTCTTGGTTCTTGTCAGCAGAGCAAAGCTTGAAGATGGATCATCTATCGGTATGAAACATCTTGTTTCTATCACTATAGCTTCAATGCTATCTTCAAACTTTGTTTCATTCCTTCTGGAGTTTCTTTGTCAGTGTTTTAGTCTAGGTATACAGAGGAAAAAGTTTTTTTTATATCACCTCAAAAAAATACTTGGTTTTGATGGTGGGGATTGTTGTAACTTTTGAATGACTATAGTAGTGGCATGAGAATAGCTGAGTTTTCTTATTATGGTTTGTATTCCTGAAAACCAGCCCTTGCCTTGAGATATGAATGAATGACACATTTGATTCTTTATGATATATTCTACTGTGGTCTTGAAGTAAAAGTCTTTAGCTTTTCTGGTAAGATTTGATTCCATTTTTCCTCTTTCTCACTTCATCTTCTGATCCATGGAATGAGCTAGCTCACCAATTTTTAACGTAGAGAATGACCAGATTTACATCTGCATTTTTACAAGAAAAGCTCGGTAGTAGCCTGGTCTTTGACGTACGTGTAACAGGCTCGAGTCCTGGAGTTACAAGGTTATATGGTGGAAGGATAGCTTTATCCTTATTCTCACTCAAGGTCCTATAGACGAATTCAAGATTTAGAGTCGGAGTCAATGAAATTTATTACTCCTCTATATTCATTTTCTTAAAATTGTTCATCTATCTATATGATCCATATTGAAAGCGATGAGTGTGATTTTACCCGCCGGTGATTAGCTAAATTCCTCCCCTCCCCTGGTTCAAATCTCTCCTTCAAGTAAAAGCCACAGCCTACTCAAATATTGTAGGCCGTTCCATTTCCTTTCATTGTAATTTGTAGGCTATCCTAAAGAATTAGTGAAAGATTTTGAACATAACCTATTACTTGAAAAAACACATAACCAACTTCACGATTTTCCAATACCTTAGATTGAAAGTAAGAAAGAGAAGAGAAAGAAAGCTAGTTCTATTGAAAGGGGAACTAGTACTTCAGGAAGACATTTTGTTTATGGCTTTATTCATATTTAGTTCATGACTTGTATCAATATTTTGTTCATGACTTGATCCTTCATTTTAACTTGGGGCAAGTATCACTTTTAGTCTGCGAGGTGTATAAAATTTGTATATTTTTTGTATATAACATATATAAATTTATTATATACTAGTTTCTCGACACGTGCGTTGCACGTGTATGTCAAGTCATGAAGTACACAATTTTATAAAATAGTAAAAATATTATTAAGATAAATCTTTGAGTAAAGAATTATACATGAAATAATAAAATAAAAGTTTATTTGATGATTAATATGGATCACCGTATAGTGACTTGTTTGTCGAGATTAAGATGAATGATATCGTGTGAATCTACGAAGATGCAGAATTAAAGTTAATTAGATACATGCGATTATTTTACTTAATTTTATCATAAGGTAGAAATATGTAATAAAGCGTATTTCACTTATACTTTCTTATAGACGATATTACTGGTATATGTTCCTTTCATTTGTTTCCATTGCTCTGTCATGATAAGGACGTTCATTGTCAGCTTTGATATTTCTCCTGACAGCGTAAAGTTGGTCATTTAAGAAATTAGGATAAAATTCAATATTAGGTTATTATTTGACCATGTAGTTTATTTAAATGGCATTGCAACATAAATGTACGTGAACTTATTTTCGAATGAACTTGAAAGGATATCCTTCATTTGGGAGAAATTTAAATTCTTGGAATAAACATTCATTTTCATGGGAGAAAAAGTGAATTCTTGGGATAAACATTTATTTGGCAGCAAAAGATGAGTCAAAAATATGAACAATCTTTTTCTTAGTACACATGGTGGTTTAAAGCCAAAACAGAGCTATGCATACATGTTTAATTATGAATGCAAATATGCAATATATTAAAGTTTAAGGTTAAAATAATTTGAACTCCATTGTAGCCCACTTTCTTCACTTCTAAAGCACATGCTGGTCGAATATCTTAATTCACCGTCCACTAATCCACATAAACAATTAACTTTAACATTTGTTCTCTGCTTTCTAACTTTCTGATCGTTCTAAGTTAATAAACTATACATGCACCATGATACCCGGCCTAATGACTTGGTGAATTTTCCTTAGAAAAATTACTGCAAAAGGAAGGAAAATAGCAAATAAACTGGAGTAAAGAGAATGGTGTAGTTGCATCAACATCGATCATGAAAGTAAATTACAGTTGATTCTATAGGAGTGAAACACAATAGTAACATGAAATAGTGCAGCATATAATTTAAGTTTTAAATAATCTTGTAAGCTATAATGGAATAAATTGTGATTTCCTTTGAAAACTAAACTTTTAACAATTTGATATTACATATTACAAGAAGAATAATCCTACACACAACAACCAAAAAATTATTTAAATAGAAACACACGATAGAGTATCAAGAGGAAATGACAAATGGTTCAAAGAATTTGAACATCAATAGCTTGGGCAAAACAGAGTGTACATATTTCATAATGAAGCTTTTCATTATAAAACGACTATAGCACTATATTGTAGTACTGCTCATTACTGAAGTTTGTTGGTGTTCCATGACACCAGTATAAATTAAATTTTCCAATACACCTCTATCATAAGTCAATGTCAGTTAGACAAACTAAAAGTTATTAAAGATTGGGTCATCAAAAGTCAAAATAGATTTTATTTTCGAGAAATAAGATTATTAATACATTGCATTCACTAAGGTTTCAGTTTTCTGATCTTAAGAAAATGTATAACAAGTTTGCATCAAATAACCTCTAAATAAGAACACCTTCAGAAGTTGATTCTCAAACTTCTAAAGAATTTTAACAAGCACAAGTAGTATATGTAAAGGATTATAGACTCATTCAAAGTCATAAAATTCTGTATTCTGTTCAAGATCTATATTCTATTGTGTCTTAGTACTTTATTTCATTTTCTGAGTGCATTTCTTCTCCATTGACTCTTGAGATTATCATTCTAAATAGTTCAGCAAATCTATCCCCACCCCAAACCTTTTTTTTCTATTGAATTTGTTAACATTAAACTGCAAAGGATGGGAAAAGAATAGAATAAAATTACCAGATTCCATATGTGAATAGAATGAACCGTGAATATCCGGTAAGAGCACTGAGAAGAGAAGAGAAGTACAAAGTCTGTTCTACCAAGACTAACCCCAATACGCAAATTGATTAGCAAGAAAGTGAACTTTTGGCGGGGACAAGTAGCAAGTTAAACATGCGTGTGTTCTTCAAAACACGGTTCTGAACCGTTGCTTCTCTTCCTATGCATTAGGTTTTTTTTTATTAAATAGGATATTTAGATTGATAAGAAAGGGTAGTATAGTAATTTAACTTTTCAATTAGGAGCTTCCCACTTTTAATATAGTATAGATTGGCTATTATTTTGAGAGCGGCTATACAATGTCCTTTTCCCTTTTAACTCACCCCTCTCTTCCTCTAAAAATCAACATAATCAGGATAGGCCTCAGTTGGGCTGGGCGAGAATTTTCTCAACTAAGATCTACACAATCTTTTCATGGGCTTTATATTCCAGTGATGTTTGTCTTTTACTATCACTTCTCTTGTATTCCGACCAGCCCAATAACATTATTACGGGAGAAATTCAAAAATAGCCAGATTTACAAGTGGTCATTCAAAAATAGCCACAGTTTCAAAAGTCATCGAAATTTAACCACTTTTCATGTAAAGATAAATCTGAACGAAAACACTGTTCAAAATTCGAAAAATACTGAAGGTAAAGGGGGGGGGGGGTTGAATTGTTGACTATTTAAAATTTAGTCGACTAACACAAGTATTAGTTCACTGACCACATCACAGAATGAAAGCAAGCAGTAAAGAAAGGTATAACACACAGCGATTTATACTGGTTCGGTACCGTTGTGGTACTTACATCCAGTTTTCCTTGGGTCACAAGGGTTCCTTTAAGGTCTTTGAATAAGTTACAATACATATGGTTTTAACGCGTTCATCACCAACGAACAGTATCAACACTTGAGTTCAGAATAGTTGACACAACTATCTTTTGTGTTCTAGATCTCCCTATCTTTTGAGACACTGATAACTAAGGATTACAGTGTTGAACTAAGAAGTAGATAGACTTAGAATACAATGTGTGTAGTTGCACAATCTTCTTTTTGAGAGATCAGCCTTCTTATAGGAGAGAAAAGAGCGTCTTCAGCGAAATCAGAGGCACAAGAACTTTGATTAAGGGATTTGACCCAAGGGGTGCCTCTTAAAATCTTGCTCTTTGAAGAGCCCAGATTCGATTGTGACCTTCCTTGTCACAACTTGATTTAAAGAGTCGTTTATGCCTGGAGTAGCTTAATTCACATCACGATCTTCTTAATTAGAGAATCCATGATTAGCAATCTGAGTTCCCTTGATTGAGGACGAGTCAATCTGCTTCTTTTGATTGCCCATTAATGTAGTAACATCATCTTCATTCTTTCCTTACTTGCTATTTCGCATCCAGTAGCAATCTTGTTGAGCATCTCCATTCTTTCCTTTTTGTTTGTCCTGTAAATATAACATAAGATAATATTGTCGTTATCGAAACTTAAACTTAAACCTATCAATTCCCCCTTTTTGATGATGACAATCAAGAAGGAGTAAACAAAGTAATTTAAGATACTTTCCCTTTACGAAGTTGCTCCCCCTGAGTTGTTGCTTCCCTTGAGATTATGTGTTATTCCATTATGCTGTCCTATATCCCCTCCTGAGTTGTCCTGAGTTGTTTACTCACATTTTTCCCCTTTTGACATCAATCAAAAAGGAAAAAGACATACAAAGAGCAAGATAGAATATAATGTGCATACTAATAAGGTGGTTAGAGTATTAGAGCCTTCAGCAGAGGCTTAGTTAGTACAAACCAAAAAAAAAATGTCTAAAAGAACCCACCAACAAAAATAAGCATAAGCAAAAAATTGTTTGTAATAACAGCACAACCAGAGGTATTAATTTCGTCCCAGAAAGTATTTGAGGGTGTTGATCACTCTGGTGCAGAAGGAGTCATAAGAATTCTCAACATGCTTGACGAGTTTGTCCATCTTTTCACTTATGGAATTGAAAGCCCTGGTTCCTTGTCTCCTTGTAGCTCCTATGTCAATCCGAAGCTTGGCCACATCTGTACCTGTTTCCTTAGTGACATCCTTGCTCTTATCTACCTGTTCTTTCATCTCCACAAGCAGCAGCTTGACTCCATCAAGGTAGTGTTGAATTTTTTGAAGATTCTGGGAGGTAGTCGACTGAGAAGCTGGTTGATCAATCTGGATATCAACTGGAGCTGGAGCACTTTCAATCTTGGCTCGCTTAACCCATCCATCATTACCCAGAGTGTACCCCATCATAGGAAAAGCAGTCTTATCATAAGTACTGGAGATGTGCTTGGCTGAAAAGGGTGCCAAGTCTACTTTCATAACTTCCAGAATATGAGAGATAAGAAGACCATAGGGTAGACATGCAGCAGAGGAGGAAATATACCTAATACTCTCAAGCATATATTGACGAATCCACACAAACCAGTCAAGACGTTTACTATTAACCAGACAGTAAAGGACAAAAACATCTCTAGTGGACAAAGAACTGAGGGACCCAGATCTGGGAAGGAGAGTGGTGGCAATCATATGGGCCAAGACACGGTGTTCAAACTTAAGATTTTTTCTGGGGAAATGTCAAGGGGGTTATCAGACAGAAATTTTTTTGCTTCATCAAAGGACACTTCAAAGTCTTTGGGCCAAGAATTTTGGACAAACACATCATACCCACTAAACTTGGCGGAAAAGATCTTTTCAAATTGGTAGGAGTCCAAAATAATTCTAGTCCCTAAAACCATAGATTCCAAATCATCTTTATCATTCACAAAAAGATTTGCATAAAACATTCTCACAGGTTCTTCATACACAGTATTTCCAAGAGTGTCAAATAAAGGGGAAATGTGCTAAAAATTGAAAATTGCAGTCACATCACAATGAAGGCTTTTCATAAGAGAAAGACTTACAGAGCGGCCATAAGCCATGGATTTTGACTTGTAGGACACAAACCTCGCCTTTTTACTGGGGCCATAGAAGATTAGCTTGTCGTCAGGACCAACCTCCAAACGTTCCACCTTACCATTCTTGCATGCAGCCTTTTTGGGGGTTTTCTCCATGGGCCTCTTGCTGGCCTTTTTTTGGCTAATAGGATGATTTTCAGATGAAGCACTGCTATCGTTGTCTGTTCTGAGAAAATCTGAGTCAATGGATGACTCTACATCCACAGGTTCTTCAGTGTTGAGAGGTTTTTGAAACCTTCGACTGCGTCTGGTTGCAGAGGAGGGATTTCTTTTGGCCAAGTGAGCGGAGGTTTTATTGGTAGTGAATGAGAGAAGTATTGGAGATGGAGGGTTTTTATCGAGGAGTTTGAGAAGAGCGAAGAGGCGTCTTGGTTAATGGAAAGGTTATGTGAAGATGGAAGTGATGGTTCAGAAGCGACTGATCGGCGGTACTTGTAATAATTGCACTTCCGCAGAAAATTAGTTAGAACACAGATAATTAAGGAAATAAAATATTCTGAAAGCGTGTAAAATAATTTTAACACTTAAGGAAATATTTGATTTACAAATTTGGCACAATGCCAATCTTTTTTCAGAGAGTGCAGAATCTTTCTTCCAAAAGAGGTTTAGTAAAAATATTAGCAAGTTGAGAATCAGTGCTAATAAACTCTAAAGTAATATCACCTTTTGCTACATGATCACGGATAAAATGATGTTTAATTTCTATATGGTTTGCTCTAGAATGATGCACAGAATTTTTAGATAAGCAGATAGCACTAGTGTTGTCACGATAAATACGAGTAGAAGTAAGAGATAAATCATAATCAAGAAGTTGGTGCATGATCCATAGGACTTGGGTACAACAGCTTCCAACAGCTAGGTATCTGCCTTAGTCGTTGATAGTGCAACACAATTTTGTTTCTTGCTATGCCAATATACTAGTGCATTTCCTAGCAATTGACATGTCCAGTGGTACTCTTCCTATTAATCTTGTCTACTGCAAAATTAACATCTGAAAAACCTCTCAGAGAGAAATTGTTAGAGTGATCATACCATAGTCCGAACTCAAGAGTACCAATTAAATATCTAATAATACGTTTAACAACAGTAAGATGGGATTCCTTAGGAGGCGACTGAAATCTAGCACATTTACATACACTAAACATAATATCTGGTCGACTGGAAGTTAAATAAAGTGGAGATCCAATCATCCCTCTATACATGATTTCATTAACCATTTTTCCATTGTTGTCTTCATCTAGCACGGTAGTTGGACTCATTGGAGTGCCAATAGCTTTAGCATTTTCCATCCCAAATTTTTTGATGAGCTCCTTGGTATACTTGGTTTGGCTGATGAAAATCCCTTTAGGGGACTGCTTGATTTGAAGTCCAAGGAAGAATGTCAGTTCTCATCATGCTCATTTCAAATTCTCCTTTCATGGAAAGAGCAAATTCTTCACAAAGAACAGAGTTAGGGCTACCAAAGATAATGTCATGTACATAAATTTGAGTAATAAGATTACCTGAATTAGATTGCTTAATAAAAAGAGTTGTATCGATGTTACCTCGTTTGAAACCTTGATTTAGAAGAAAAGAACTCAACCTTTCATACCATGCTCGTTGAGCTTGTTTGAGACCGTACATGGCTTTAGTCAACTTGTATACATGGTATGGAAAAGTGGCATTTGCAAAGCCAGGAGGTTGCTTCACATATACTTCTTCAGAGATATAACCATTTAGGAACGCACTTTTAACATCCATTTAAAATAATTTGAATCCTTTGTGAGTAGCGAAAGCAAGTAGAATTCGGATGGATTCATGTCTTGCCACAGGTGCAAAGGTTTCATCATAGTCGATTCTTTCCTGCTGAGAGTAACCTTGATCCACCAGTCTTGCTTTATTCGGAACAACTTGACCTGATTCTTTCAATTTATTTCTAAAAACCCACTTAGTTCCGACGATAGATGAATTTTGAGGCTTTGGAACAAGTTCCCAGACTTTGTTTCTCTCAAACTGATCTAATTCTTCTTTCATAGCATTAATCCAATGAGAATCCTTTAAAGCTTCATCCACTTTCTTGGGCTCAATTTGAGAAATGAGAGCTACATGAGATTTGTTCTTTTGAGATCTCCTTGTAGTTATTCCCTCCTGTGGATCTCCTATAATGAACTTGTGAGGATATCCTGGTTCATTCTACCATTCATTTGGAATATTTGCTGGAGTCACCTTTTCTTCGATAGTCGACTGATCTGGTTGGGGTAGGTGATAATAGGCTATATAGATGTTATTTACACTCCAATTGTGCCATGCTTTATTGTTGTTTTAAAGGCTAAATGATAACAAAATACTCTAATTGGTGTTCTTTTGCTTCGCAGGAACTAATCCAAGTTAGGAAGAACCTATGGAGTGTTTTGGAGTCAAGAAGGTGGATAAAAGGCCAATCAAGAAGAACTCGAGCGAAAATAAGCAAGAAAGAGGAAAAGAGGACTGGGCTTGAAGCCACCGCGACCGCGGTCGACCGCGGCTGGACAGCGGTAGGCTAAGAAAGCAAGGCAGAATGTTTGTCTTTCACCGCAGTCGCGCCACGTTTTGTCGCGGCCGCGGTGGACTGTGTAACTGCCTAGAAATTTCGGGACTAAAGTGTAAATCGAGGAAAACTTATCACAACCCTTTATAAACTCAACAAACTCGCCCAAACAAGAAGGAATCTTGTTTTTAGATTGATTTGGAGGCTAGAACAAGGTGTGAGAAGAGCAACCAACCATTAGAGTTTTTCTATCTACTCTTTGTTATTTCAATTGCACATTATGAATACTTTTGTAGTTTTATCTTGCTTTGCTATGAGTAGCTAAACAATTAATCCAGGGTTGATGGAACAAGTTGTTGGATGAAGTTTTGACTCAATTTTGTTACAATCGAGCCTGGTTTATTACATGATTGTTCAACTATGTGTTGTATGGTGATTAATTGAATGTGCCCTTGATTAATCGTGTCTAATTGCCTTGTGTTGCTTGAGAAAGAATACTAGGTTAGACTGCTGTCGAACAACACCACTTTTGAGTAATTGAAGAGATTCATTACTTGAACTTAAAAGTGGGCTTAGAGATAACGAAACTTTGGTGGGATAATTCGGAGCTGCATAAATTATCAGCTAGAGTAGTTTGAGAGAATGCTCTAGTAAATTATCGTAGTTGATAGAGAGATAATTGCGGTAACCCATAGCTCATAATCCTCATAGATTATTACGGCGAGATTGTAGCAAAAGAGTTAAGACTCAAACTAGCAATTGGGGAAATCAATACCCTAGACCTTTTTACCATTGAATTATCTTTGATTTAGAATATTGTTAGTTTTAATATCATTTTGACTTAGTTAAACGAAAACCCAATATTTATTGATAAAACTCTTGCATCCGGAAATTGTTTGAGCTTATACTAGCGTCACCAAGAGTTGTAGTAGATAGGTTAGTTCCCTGAGGATTCGACTCCGGACTTGAAAACCGGATTATATTTGCAACGACCGCTTTGTCCTTTTTATAAGGCATAGTTGGGCGTGATCAAATTTTGGCGCTGTTGTCGGGGAATTAACGGTGTTATTTATTACAACTTAGAAGTAGTGCTAGAATTATTAGCTTAGATCAATTTTCTACGGTGTTAAATAATTTTGCATTGAAATTCTCACGTTTGAACTCTTGTGTGATTGAAGTGTACTTCTAGAGATTCTTCGAGGACTGGTGAACTGCTTGAAGGACTCTCAGATCCCGAGAAAACATTCAGGGCATTAAACCGTGCCAACAAGAAGAAAAAACATTCACAACAAACACACCAACTTGAAATTGAAATGGGTAACGTAGATAACATTAACGGAAACATCAGGGATGATCAAGCTGACCCAAACGTCAGAGTGGTGGCACCTCTTGTGCCAGAAGCTGCATTTTATGATTGGGCACAACCAACAGTTGACAACCTTGCCACCGCCATTGCTGTGCCCCCAATACAAGCAGAGACATTCCAGATCACCAACAACATGCTGCATCTTCTGCAGAATAAGGGATTGTTCTCCGGGTCACAGATTGAAGACCCTCAACAACACCTAAAAAAATTTCTATCGATTTGTGTGACCCAAAGGCAGCCAAGGGTGACCCCCAAAAGCCATCAAGCTGTTACTGTTCCCGTTCTCTGTGACTGGGGAAGCTCAGACTTGGCTGAATTCACTTCCAATAAATTCCATTGTCACTTGGGAGGAATTAGTCAAGCACTTCCTAAACAAGTTTTACCCGCCCAACAAGACTACAAGACAGATTGATGAGATATTGCAGTACAAGAAACAGCCTACTGAGACCTTGCAGGAAACTTGGAAAAGATTCAAAGGGATGCTAGTGAAGTGTCCCCACCATGGTATTCCAGACCAGATGCTCGGCCAGAGATTCTGCATGGGGTTAGCAGACGATTTAAAAGCCAATGTAGATGCTTCAACTAGGGGAGCATTTTTTAGCAAGACATTCACAGAATGTAAAATCCTTCATGACAAGATGTCCCAGAATTCGGGGTGGATGACGAGAGGTACGACCCTGACACCAATAGTGCATTCAGTTCCTCTTGACCCAAATAATTTGCATGCAGAGAACATAGCCACACTCATGACTCAGATGATTATATTGACAAAGAAGATTGACGAGATGGGTACAAAACAAGTGCATATCGTTGACACAACAAATGGAGGACTGGGCACACCTTGCATTAATCAGTCTTATGTGTGTTCATGGAGTGGAGAAGGTGACAACAAGGGTTAAGAGAGGATATGAATTATGTCAACAATTTTGGGGGTCAGAGACAAGGAGGACAACAGTGGAGACCAGCACCCAACCAGCAGTACAGGCCAAACATGCCAAAACCTGGAGGTACGCAGCCCCAAGGCCAAATGGTGTCATATCAGAGACAACAGGGCTATCCACAGCAGAACCAGCAACAGTTGGCATATCAGCCACCTCCTCAGCAGCAGGATGGCAATATGGTAGAAATCAGGGATATGCTTCAACAACTCATTGGAACAAATGGTAAGATGCAGGAGAAGTTAGCAGTGCATGACTCAGCAATAAAGAATATTGAAACTTAATTGGGGCAGTTGTCCATGGCCTTAAATAACCGCCCCTAGGGAACATTGCCAGCCGACATGAACATTAACCCCAAGGAGCAAAATCCGGATCAGCTGATGGCAGTAAGTCTCCGGAATGGGAGAGATTTAGACAGAGAGCAAGAAGTCGCACAATCCAGCAGAGAGACTAAGCCAGTCACTCCAGTTCCAATAGAGGTAGATGAATCAGCAGAACTTACTGAAGTGGTGGTTGAACATGTTCAGGATGATAAGGGTAAGGCTAAGGAGAGTGAACAAGCTGCAGAACAAGTGGTACCTCTTGTGTCACAAAACCCCAACAAAGAGAAGCCAACAAGCAGTGCACAAAGGGTGATACCTGCACCATTCCCTCAGAGACTGGCAAAACAAAAGAAAGAAGATCAATACAGGAAATTCATGGAGATGCTTCTTCAAATTCAATTGAATATTCCTCTGATGGATGCTTTGAGGGAAATGCCAGGCTATGCAAAGATGATGAAGGACCTAATGTCATAAAAATTTGACTTTTAGGACCTGTCCGCAGTAACTTTGACACAGACATGCAGTGCAGTAGTGACAAGACCCATAGCTCAAAAGATGTCTTACCCAGGTACCTTCACTATTCCGTGTACTATCGGGAGTTACGCCTTTGCAAAAGCATTGTATGACTTAGGAGCCAGCATAAACTTGATGCCTTTGGCAATATACACAAAACTAGGCATTGGCAGAGCTAGACCGACTTTGATGCTGTTGTAACTGCTGACCGCATGGTTAAAAGGCCGACAGGGATTCTTGATGATGTGCTGGTACAAGTGGGAAAGTTTGTATTCCCTGCAGACTTTGTTATTCTGGATGGGCAGGTAGATGAGGAGATACCCATCATTCTAGGGAGGCCATTCTTAGCCACTGGGAGAGCATTGATTGATTGTGAAACTGGGGAATTAAAAATGAGGTTGAACGATGAAGAAGTTATATTCAACGTTCAGTAATCCATGAGGAGACCCAGTGAATATGCTAATTGCTCCTTAGTGGAGGCAGTGGATGTGATCCTGCATGAAGATGATGAGATCCTGAATGCTAAAGATCCATTGGGAGCTTGCTTGACAAATTTAGAGGAGATGGATGGTGAAGGGTTGGCAGAGTGGGTCGTGGCACTCGAAGGCCAAGGATTCTGGAAGAGGGAACCTCAGGTCGAGTCCCTTGAGATAGAAAAGAGAATACACCACCAGCAAAACCATCAGTAGAGGAATCACCCCGACTGGAGCTGAAACTGCTTCCAGCTCACCTCAGGTACGCTTTCTTAGGGTCTAATTCTACTTTACCTGTTATTATATCGTCTGGTTTGCTAGCTGTGCAGGTAGAGCAACTCCTACAGTTGTTACAGGAATATAAGATTGCCATTGGTTGGACCATGACAGACATAAAGGGTATCAACCCAGCTTTTGTATGCACAAGCTTCTCTTGGAAGAATGGCACAAACCTTCCAGAGAACATCAACGAAGGCTAAACCCAAATATGAAAGAGGTGGTGAAGAAGGAAGTGATCAAATGGTTAGATGCGGGTATCATCTTCCCCATCTCTGACAGCAATTGGGTCAGCCCTATGCAGTGTGTGCCGAAAAATGGAGGAATGACGGTCGTACAAAATGAGAATAACGAGTTGATCTCGACTCGTACAGTCACGGGATGGCGGATTTGCATGGATTACCGGAAATGGAACACAGCCACTCGGAAGGACCAATTTCCCTTGCCATTCATTGACCAAATGTTGGACAGGTTGGTTGGGCGATCTCACTTCTGTTTCTTGGATGGATATTCGGGGTACAATCAGATCTCAATATCCCCCGAAGACAGAGAGAAAATATCCTTCACCTATCTGTATGGCATCTTTGCTTTTCGAAGAATGCCTTTTAGGCTTTGTAATGCACCGGCTACATTCCAACGGTGCATGTTTGCCATTTTCACGGACATGGTTGAAGACATTATAAAGTATTTATGGATGATTTCTCCGTCGTGGGGGATTCATTCGAGGACTGTCTTCACAATTTAAGAAGAGTGCTCAGAAGATGTGTGGAGACAAATTTAGTGCTGAATTGGGAAAAGTGCCATTTTATGGTACAAGAAGGGATAGTCTTGGGGCATCGAGTGTCAAGTAAAGGAATCGAGGTTAACCATGCTGAGGTTGACGTGATTGAGAACATGCCACCGCCTACTTCAGTCAAGGCAGTGAGAAGTTTCCTTGGGCACGCTGGGTTCTACAGGCGATTCATTAAAGATTTCTCTAAGATCGCTAACCTATTATATAAACTCTTTGAAAAGGATCAGCTCTTTGTGTTTTCTAATGATTGCATGTTGGCATTTGAAGAGCTGAAGAGGAGATTGGTGACTGCACCCATCATTGTTGCACCCAACTAGGAGCAACCGTTCGAGCTTATGTGCGACACAAGTGACTATGTTATTGGAGCTGTCTTGGGGCAGCGAAAGGATAAACTGATGCACCCAATTTACTATGCAAGCAGAACGCTAAGCGGTGCACAACTCAATTACACCGTGACGAAAAAAGGGATGTTAGCTGTCTTTTTTGCATTCGACGAATTCAGGTCATACTTGATTGGTTCAAAAGTTATTGTTTATACTGACCATGCAACAATTAGGTACCTGATAGAAAAGAAGGAGTCAAAGCCACGCTTGATTCGCTTGGTTCTTTTGCTACAAGAATTCGATCTGGAGATCCGGGATAGAAAAGGGACAGAGAACCAAGTAGCGGACCACCTCTCAAGGTTGGAAGGAGCTGAAGGGAAGGTAGAGGTTGAGGATATAACAGAGACATTCCCGGATGAACAGTTACTAGCAGTGACAATGGAGGAGACGCCTTGGTATGCTGATATTGCTAATTATTTAGCAAGCGGTATTGTACCTTATGAACTCTCCTCAATTCAAAAGAAAAAGTTCTTTCGCGATTGTCGGTCTTATTATTGGGATGAACCTCTACTGTTTAAAATATGTGTAGATAACATGATCCGGAGGTGTATCCCCGAGAAAGATCAACATTCTGTTTTGCAGGCTTGCCATGCTTCACCATATGGTGGACACTTTGGAGGAATTCGGACAACAGCTAAGGTATTGGAATCGGGTTTGTATTGGCCAACTTTGTTCAAGGATGCCCACGCTTGGGTCAAAAGTTGCGATGAATGCCAAAGTACAGGCAACATATATCGCCGTCACGAGATTCCAATGACCACAATTCAAGAGGTGGAAGTTTTTGACATGTGGGGAATCAACTTTATGGGGCCGTTTGTCAGCTCGTATGGCAACAAATACATATTGGTAGCGGTTGACTATGTTTCCAAGTGGGTCGAAGCGGTGGCTCTCCCAACCAATGATGCAAAAGGGGTAACAGGCTTTCGAAAGAAAAACATCTTCACACGTTTTGGCACCCCGACAACTATAATCAGTGATGGTGGAACCCATTTTTGCAATAGAGCATTCGCACGGCTGTTGGAAAAGTATGGAGTTCGTCATAAAGTGACCACCCCTTATCATCCACAGTCGAGCGAGCAAGTTGAAGTGTCAAATAGGGAAATTAAAAGTGTCCTTACAAAAACAGTGAATGCAACAAGGACCGATTGGGCGAAGAAGCTGGATGATGCATTGTGGGAGTACCGCACAACATTCAAAACTCCAATTGGTATGTCACCGTACAAGTTGGTGTTTGGAAAGGCATGCCACCTTCCGGTAGAGCTCGAACATAAAGCACTTTGGGCATTGCAGCAATTGAACTTGGATATGGAGACAGCAGGAACCAGCAGAGTCACTAGGTTACATGAGCTCGAGGAATTCAGGTTCCAGGCATTTGAGAGTGCTAGATTATACAAAGAAAGGATGAAAAGAATGCATGATAAGCACATCTTGGATAGGAACTTCAAATCCGGAGATCTAGTGTTGTTATACAACTTGAGATTGAGATTGTTCCCGGGAAAGTTGAAGTCTCGATGGTCAGGACCCTTCAGAGTGGTGCAAATGATCTTAAGTGGAGCTGTTGAGATTGAATCAGAAGATGGGACGAATAAGTTCACAGTGAATGGGCAAAGGTTGAAACATTACCTTGGAATGGCAGAAGAGAAAGGAGATAGAGAGATAATAACGTTGGAAGAGCCCCAGTACGCGAATGAGGAGTGATGATCCGAGCCTGCGTCGTGCCGCGACGTTAAATCAAGTGCTGCGTGGGAGGCAACCCATGAATGTTGTTGTTTTTGATTTCTTCTGTAACTTCATTGTGAAAACAAAGAAGAAGAAATCCTTGTGACCGCGACCGCGGCTCGACCGCGGCAAAAGAGAGGTATTCTGCCTCAAACTTACATGATCCACCGCGACCGCGGTGGGACCGCGGTACGACCGCGGTAAAATGTGAGTATTCTGCCTCTCGCCTTCTTCATTCACCGCGGCCGCGGTGGGACCGCGGTCGACCGCAGCGATTCTCTATTTGTCGTCGCCCAGGTACAATGCATCCATCTAGGAAGAGACATACTACAGGGTCCTGCGCTAGTGGTACGGGCAGTTCTTCTAGAGTTCGGGGCCAAGCTAGTGCGAAACAGTTTGACAGCGCTAGGTTTGTCTACAACCCAGACGAGGACAGGTATAATGCCAAGGCGTCCAAGAAATTGTTACCTGAAGTACATATTGACCGGCAAGCCTTGCAAACAGAATGCCCAAGTATCTTTGCAGAGTTGAGGAGGTGTCAGCTAGACATCCTCTTTGATGAACCAGAGGAGGTGAATGTACTGATGGTTAGAGAGTTCTATGCGAACTTCCCGGAGCATGTCAATGGGGTGGTTACAGTACGCAACACCCGGGTAGATGCATCACTTGAGGCCATCTGCCGAGTGTACTGGCTGCCAGTTGTCACGGGGGATATAGATCATTACCTTGTTTATCGCCACCCAAATGTCTGGTGGGCACGGATTCTTGAGACAATATGTATGCCAGACAGAGAGTATATATGGATAAAGCACTGGATCACACTGAACTCCCAGTCTCTCAATTGGGAGGCTAAGTGTTGGCTCACAATTATCAACAGCCGGTTGCTGCCCTCCAGCAACACTACTGATGTCAATGGGCCACGAGCAGCAGCTATCTACTATTTTATGACCCACCATGATTTTGATGTCACCAAGCTCCTTCATGATGAGACGTTCATTCGCTCCCCCGAAGTACTCAAAGGGTTTTACTTCCCCTCTCTGGTTACCAAGCTGTGCCGTGCTGCACGAGTTCCTGAAAATCCCAAAGTAGATGGGAAATTGCCATTGAAAGCCCCATTCCGGGCTAGCAAAATCACAGTTGGGAGAGAGCCGGAAGTGGTGGTTGATGATGATGATGATGCTGATGAGGATGCTGAGGACGCTGCCGCCCCACCACAACCGAGAGTTGATGAGGCAGGCCCATTACAGGCCCGCCGAAGTACCCGCATGACAGCCCTGGAGCAAGAAATGGCTGGCCTCCGCACTTCTGTCACCGACCTGGGCACCCGAGTTGACAATTTGACTACTTAACAGGCCAAGTCGGAGAAAAAGATTATGGGCTGGCTTCGGGCACTAGGACGAGCATGTCACCTCAATCCTAGCACTGTATCCGATTAGGATTGAGCTTCAGGGAAGTCCCCTAACCCTACTCTGCTTTATAATTGTTGACATGGGGACATGCCAAAGTTTTAAGTGTGGGGTGGGGGATGGTTGTTGGTGTAAAAATTGTATAACTTTGTATGGTGTTGTTTTGTTGTTTGGTATTATTGGTTTATGTTAGTTAAATTCGACTTGGCCCAAAGACGGACACCTCTCGACGGGTCTCTTGAGGGACATAAGTCGAACAAAAAAAAATTTCATTTGAGTAGGGTAGTGTATCAACTCCCCCTTGGTTTTTCTTTAGACCACGATTCTTTTCCAAGGGTTTCTATTTGAACCGAGTGTAGTTAGCTTTGTTCTTTTTTAGTTTAGAAAGTCTTGGGCGAGAAATGGAAATAGGGACCCTTAACTCTATGGTACCTTGAATAAGACTGCTTTAGTGTGACACTTAGGCTCTTTAGTTAACTCAAAGAAGGCCTTAAATTGTGTGTCCCTGAATGGCTCAAGTACTTAGAACGGAGTGTCTGATGATCCTAACTGAATTGAGTCATGTGCCCTGTGTGAGTGAGGTTTTCTATATTCTGTGTTAACATTCAATACCTAGAACTTGCCCTGTGTGTGTGCAAAGCGAAATGGTAGCCTTGTTTGGTCTGGAAAGTGATAGATGCGTTTCTTTGCTTAACCCTTCTATGTATGCTTGTTCCCACCTAAATGTGTATACCCTAGTCAACCCCGTTGAGCCTGTAGGCCTGTTTTTCTTGGCAACCACATTACAATTTAAATAGCCTATCTTGTTGAACCTTATCACCTCTTAGAAGCACTCAAAGTATAACGGATATGTTAAAATATAAGTGTGGGGTGGTTGGTTGGGTTGTTAAGTGGAATTAAGGGGACAAAAAAAAAGTGCACTGGTTGATAAACAATATGAGAGGCCACCAGAAAAAAAAAAGAAAAAAAAAGAAAAAGAATAGAAGCATCAAAGTGGTGGCAGCTATTAAAAGAAAAAGTGTGCTTAAGAAGAAAAAGAAGGGATTAACACAATAATGTAATGATGGAAGGAAGGTGTGATAAAGTGAAGAGTTTAAAAGTACACAATGTAGTGGAGTGCTTAGGGAGGTGTAGTCACTATACCCATATGTATCCTACCCGTCCCGAAGCCATCATTACAACCAAATAAAGTCCTACTTGATTCTAGACCGAATGAGCTCGATTAGTCGAGTATTACACTATGGGCAAGCCTATGGTGTGTTGTTTGTGGCATAAGAATTTGTTCTAAGGGTGAGTGAAATTTTGTATACGAATTCCTCAGTGTGTGATTTTTAAGCGATATAATCCTCTTTTGTAGTGAGTAGGCACATGATTCGTGAAGAGAAGGTAAGTCCGGACCTCTAACTGAGAGTAAGAGAGTGGTTTAGAGGCAATGCATGGCTAGAAAGGAGTCCACTCTTGAGGCGAGGAGGTTGCGCTGAAGTAGTCTATCCATGTGAACTATTCTTGGTATTGGGAGTAGGGAAGTGACCAAATGATGATTAGGCTTATAGAGTGTGGTTTGTTGCTAGAGGACTAACAACCGTTTAAGGCTGGGGTGTTGATAATAGGCTATATAGATGTTATTTACACTCCAATTGTGCCATGCTTTATTGTTGTTTTAAAGGCTAAATGATAACAAAATACTCTAATTGGTGTTCTTTTGCTTCGCTGGGACTAATCCAAGTTAGCAAGAGCCTTTGGAGTGTTTTGGAGTCAAGAAGGTGGATAAAAGGCCAATCAAGAAG
This sequence comes from Nicotiana attenuata, assembly GCF_001879085.1. NCBI lineage: Eukaryota > Viridiplantae > Streptophyta > Magnoliopsida > Solanales > Solanaceae > Nicotiana > Nicotiana attenuata. The sequence continues at coordinate 57,379 of NW_017674095.1, read as the reverse complement.
AACCCGAGAAAAAATAAGCAAGAAAGAGGAAAAGAGGATTGGGCTTGAAGCCACCGCGACCGCGGTCGACCGCGGCTGGACCGTGGTAGGCTAAGGAACCGAGGCAGAATGTTTGTCTTTCACCGCGGTCGCGCCGCGTTTTGCCGCGGCCGCGGTGGATGTGTAACTGCCCAGAAATTTTGGGACTAAAGTGTAAATCGGGGAAAACTTATCACAACCCTTTATAAACTCAACAACTCGCCCAAGCAAGGTTGAAGCTTGTTTCTAGATTGATTTGGAGGCTAGAACAAGTGTGAGAAGAGCAACCAACCATTAGAGTTTTTCTATTTACTCTTTGTTATTTCAATTACACATTATGAATACTTTTGTAGTTTTATCTTGCTTTTCTATGAGTAGCTAAACATTTAATCTAGGGTTGATGGAACCAATTGTTGGATGAAGTTTTTACTCAATTTTGTTACAATCGAGCCGGGTTTATTATATGATTGTTCAACTATGTATTGTATGGTGATTAATTGAATGGGCCCTTGATTAATCGTGTCTAATTGCCTTGTGTTACTTGAGAAAGAATACTAGGTTAGACTGCTGTTGAAAAACATCACTTTTGAGTAATTGAAGAGATTCATTACTTGAACTTAAAAGTGGGGTTGGAGATAACGAAACTTTGGTTGGATAATTCAGAGCTGCATAAATTATCAGCTAGAGTAGTTCGAGAGAATGCTCTAGTAAATTATCGTAGTTGATCGAGAGATAATTGCGGTAACCCATAGCTCATAATCCTCATAGAGTATTACGGCGAGATTGTAGCAAAAGAGTTAAGACTCAAACTAGCAATTGGGGAAATCAATACCCTAGACCTTTTTACCATTGATTTATCTTTGATTTAGAATATTGTTAGTTTTAATATCATTTTGACTTAGTTAAACGAAAACCCATTATTTATTGATAAAAATCTTGCATCCGGAAATTGTTTGAGCTTATACTAGCGTCACCAAGAGTTGTAGTAGATAGGTTAGTTCCCTGAGGATTCGACTCCGGACTTGAAAACCGGATTATATTTGCAACGGCCGCTTTATCTTTTATAAAGCATAGTTGGGCGTGATCAGGAGCCTCTAAGAACAACTGGAGAGTAATATGGAAATATAGGCAACAAGGCTCCGGCTATACCTCAAAATACAAAGAACATGAGAAACAAAAGATACAGGACCCCGAAATGAAGTGGGGCTCATCAAGTCAGCTGAAAAGAGCATACCGATATGACTGATCGATGCCGCCTGCTGTGGAACCACCTGTATCAATTAAAGATGCAGTGCCCCCCGGCAAAAGGGACGCTAGTGCCGTCGAACAGCACTAGTATGTATAGCTAAAAGTTCTCTTTCAAAATAGAATGACCATATAAGAAAGGAAAACAATAGAAACAGCAAGCCATAATCAACAATATCCAAATGATCNCAATATGTCTCTATTGGTCAGTATAAAAGAAATATCTTTTTGAAGCATCAGGTTTTGAAGAATATAGAAGCATGTTAGCGTCGGGTTAAAAGCGTCATATATTAGCTAGGTAGTGAATTTATGTGTGATATGATTGCATCATATAGATGTTTCAATCTCCTTTTTATGTAAATACTAGATATTTTGAGCACTTACGTGCCTTATATCAGAAAAGCTAACTGAAAGCTTTTTGCCTTCGGTTGACCTGGCAAAGATATTAGTTTGTCAGCTTCTTCTTCTCCCTTGTAATTGGTGGCATTCACAGTACATACTGCTGCTACCAAAATCAAAAGGGACAGCACTAGTATGTATAGCTAAAAGTTCTCTTTCAAAATAGAATGACCATATAAGAAAGGAAAACAATAGAAACAGCAAGCCATAATCAACAATATCCAAATGATCAATTGAAACATAACGATTTTCAAAGTACGAAAATTATATATATATATATATATATATATATATGTGTGTGTGTGTGTGTGTGTGTGTGTGTGTGTCTTTTCTTGTTTTTTTTGTTTTTCTTGGTAGGGAGATCATTAGCACCGATATACCACCGTCTTTGTTAGCATGGAGCCCGATCATGCTCGATCTACTAGGCCATCTCCCCACGGACAACGTGGTTTGACATGATGATGCGAAAGAAAGTTCTTACAAGAGTAGTACCACCATGTGCGCACCATGGCGTCCGATTTCCACCCGATTAGCTAGGCCGCCTTCCCACATATGCCGTGTGGGTTGGCTTTTTCTTTTCCAATTCACAGGCACCAGTTTCATCCCAATTTAGGGGAATAATCACAATTTCATCCAAAATGAGGGGAATAATCACAATCCACCCCTACACCGACACATATAGTTTCAGGTGTGGGCCTTATGACCCACCCTTCCTCAGTTTTGCCAATGATACTTCCAAAAATATTTTTAGTTTGATTTGCACACAAAGGTAACCTAAATAGAAATGTATTCATCTCAGAATCTTTCACATTGTATAGATCTTTATTAGTATTTTCAACCATCCATATTAACAATATTTCCTTGGCTCTTTGGGCCTTTCACAAGATTCTTTATTAATGGCACGATGGACGCATTTTATATTCCATACTTTCACTTCTTTTAATTTCAAGGATCACCACAAATACCAACATATAGAATATTTCATAAATCATATACCTCAAGTTCATTAGTAATGGAAACTTTAAACACAAAGTATTCTTCCCAAAGAAGGGGACATACCAACCAGCAATAGAAACACATATCAAAGTTATAAACAAGACATACACCAATTATTCCTGAATTACTCTTTTCCAATCATAACAATGAACAATTTCAACACTGGAGTATGGAAGAACTCGGATCACATTGTATGAATTTATAAGGGAAAGCATTATCCAAAACAACCACTTATGGGCATAAATTCAGTACAAAAGCCTTTAGGCCATTCTATTTTTGAAGTCATTTATGAACAATAAAGTCGAGGCTCATTTCATAATCTGTTTCACATTTTCTCATTTCATTGGCTCACTACTCACAATTATAACTTATGTTATTGGCACGTTTGCCACACTCTAATTTCCCAATTAACTTAATTCATTTTCAAACATCTTTATAGATTATCAATAACAAGACATTAGGTACACATATGAGCAATTAGGAGTCTTAAGCATATCGAGTTTTTCTCACCCAATTGGTATACTAGTTTTCATTTAAAACACGAGTCAAAGCCACCCCATTTTAATAAGCAAACCATACTTTGAACATCTATCCTTCGTCATAAGGCTCAGTCAGAATAATCAAGTTTATAGGGGATAACCCAGAATATAGAAATTAGGAATTCTGAGCCAACCATACTAGAACTTATGGAAACGTTTATGGAATTCGATTCTAAGAGATGAAGTTTAGCCAACATACCTTGTTTGAGCTTTTCTTAAGTTACTAAAATGCACCAACACTTCTAGCAATAACAATGTATAGGAAGATAGCGAAAATCGGTTAACAATTACAAGGATTCCCATGGTGTAACTCTCTTAGGAATTTTGTCAAACACCTATCAAGAAAAATAGACTTCAAGGATCTAAAATGGTGATCCTTTCCTTCCTCAACGGATTTCAACAAGAAACTACCCACAAGGGTTCATTAATCCCACATACTACAACTTAGTGTCATATGCATGGCCTATTCCCAAACCCACAATATATTTGAACTCTTAACCTCTTGCAAGAAAGCTTAGGAGTAGGACTTACCCGGATAGATGATAATCTAGTGGCTAGCTCCCTTGATTCTCGAAGATTTGAGCAAGATTGGATGATTGGAATGCTAGGTTTCCCCTTCTCTCTCTAATTTGCTCTAACCTCTCTCTAAAAACATCAGGAAAATATCCTAAAATAAGCCCCAAGGGCTATTTATCAAAATGGGATCGGGTTATGAAAATAGGAAAATGAAGCCTCCGAAATCAGGTCTGCGGTCACATAATGGACCGCAGAACGGGTATGCGGGTTACAGAATGGATTGCGAAAGTGATGCTAAGAAGTGGTCTATACTGGGCACGTCTGCGACCATTTTGCGGTTTGCAAACCATTTTTGCGGTTCGTAGAATGATTTTGCGGTCGCAGAATCGGATTGTGCCAGCTTTTGGTAATTTGGTCATAACCTTTTGTAGGATTGTCCAAATGACTAACGGTTTGAAGCGTTAGAAACTAGACTCGAAGATCTTTCATTTGGTAGGTTTTTCATCACATAAAACCTTATATATATGTATATACGCTCGTCCAAAATTTAGTCTTGTGCGTACTCATTTGGAATTTTAGTCTATTATGTAATTTTTTTCAACTTGACTTGGACTTAGGCCTCTCCTTAGACCCCACATCACTTATAATATGCCTTGTACACTTATTTCCATATCCAATTGATATCCATCATATTAATAGCCCTTATCTGCACACAAAGTAATATAATTAGCCTACCTTGGCACCACGAAACCTTACATTACTTAGCGAACTTTTCCGGGGCCTAACATTCTCCCACGCTTAGGATCATTCGTCCTCAAATGAGAAGTAGAGTCCGCCCCAAACACTTAACATAATATATCTCTTTTCTCACATACCTCAAGTCCCTAAAGTTTGACTAACTTCCAAATTTTTCAGAAATTTCGGCAGAGTCTTCTTTGTAATTGGGCCTATCCACCTGCTAGAGAATCACCAAAACCATCCTAACAACACATCCATAACTAGAAAAAGCACCACAATGTATATATCAATAACACTAATCTCAACATTACAAGCACTACATTATCATAGTGATATCTGGACATGAACTGCACATTTTTAAATCATAACACCTAGAAGGGACCTTTCAAATCAAAACCAATTCCTATACAATCAAGCGAAAATATTTTCTTTCCACAACTCTTTCAGCCTTCAAGGTGGCCTCCTCGACTTACAGACTTCGCCATAACATATTCACGGAAACAATCTCAACTCCCAGACTTATCTAACAAGGATGACAAATAGATACCCCTCATAAGCCAATTATCCATTAACTTTACCTTCAGCAGTTTCCACGGGAATTATACACAAAGTATCTCCAACTACCTTCATAGACATAGGCACATGAAAACTCAGGGACACGGAGGACAATAATTGGGAAACATCATACTCATAGTTCGGCCTACTTCTTTCAAGATTTCACAAATCCCAAAGTGCACTACACCTACTTTACCTTTATTAGCAATTCACATAGTATCTTCATGGAAAAAATCTTGAGAACACCTTGCTCACTTTCTTTAACTCTAAATATCTATGTTGGACACCCAAATTAAACCCTTGGCGGCTTTCAACCATTATTCTATGATGGGCTAGAATGAATATGACCATAGATTTCCGACCCAATATGATTGATCATGGAATGATGCTTCCTTTTTGACATGCTTGCACCTACACCCTCGATAGATTTACTAGAATTAGGAACAACGAGGTTCGAGGCTGGACCAGAATTATGTAAGAATTCATCAATGTGCTAAGCAAAGTATTTCTTGAGGTTATATAACCTAAGAGACTTGAAGCTTACTACTGATAACACTAACAAGATTAATCATTTTGATGACATCATTGAGTTGATGACTGAGGCATAGAGTTAACTAGTATATTGGAAATAGAAATCATTAAGGAGGAATATTCAAGTACGTGACCCCAATCGCCTCTTGGAGGGTAGGGAAAATCAGTTTAACTTGAAGTGAGGATATTTTGGCACCCTGAATGTGATAGAGGTTTAAAAAATTCATGAAGTTGAATTGCACTCCTAACATTAACTGACACAAGGAATCCATGCCACAAGCAATTGAGGATGAAAAAGAAGTTGAACACTTATGAGATTATTATCATTTAAACAGCTTAACCCTTCCTGATAGTTGATCCTATATGAGAGAACTAAAGATACGACAACTTGCCTTTCAAATCAATATGCTCGTGATATGTGCCAAAACCTGAAACATTTATTCTGAACCTTTCACGAGTGAAACCATATAGCTAGAACGTTTTAATATTAGGATGAGATCATGTGCGGGTTAGAGAAAATGGACACTTTGCTATGAGCTAGATGTGTTTCTTCCATAATGATTCTCCAGCTGCAATACTATGCCACTTTACGGGAAACTACAATACTAGGAACAAAGTGAGCTACTTACTGTGAAATGATCTAAGTGGACATGAAAGTCATACTGAGATGGGAAAACAAAAAGATCTTTGACGAATTTGTGAAAATCTTAAATTTCCCAAAAACTTTATGCGAACGAGTGACCCCTTTCAATTGACAGGTACACATATGATAGGTGCTGAGATATGCTCTCATGTTACTAGACCGTGAAAATAATTCATGATAATATTCACAACGGAGTAAAGTGATTGTTCAAACTATATGAGTCACATACACCAGAGAGAAAAAGAGTGACTCAAGAAGGATCGGAACGCTGGGCTGCTTTACATTGAACTTGACACCACATAGGTAATCTTTATGACAGTGCATGCATAAACACAAGTTAGCAGATGTTATCCATTTGATTGAAAAGGCTCTGTAAGAAATTCATCATGTGTAGTCCCTGGTTGAGATGTTGAGGGAAGCAAGTGGGAAGTATTACCCTAGGATTGTGACTTAATTTGAAGAAATCATTAGAGAACTCAATTCCTCAAGAGGTTGTAAATAAGAGAATTGTAATCAAGAGGCTTCACGAATAATGCGTCTCGTTCAAAGAGTAGGTACTTACAGTGTATTGTGATTCAGCATTTTGGTTAAGACAATGCTCATGAAGGCTCTTCAATATTGATGTACATATACAACAAGGAAAATTTTACGTTATTCATAATGATGTACTATGGAGTGACTTCCTTGGTGACTTTAGGTTGATAGCGCAATAACTTAATCGATACCCCTCGACTCCACATCCATAACGTATTTCACGATTGTACCAACGTAAACCCAAGTGGTGCTTCTTACAAATCAAACATTCCGGCTTATTGGTACCAACAACCCTCTTTCGTTTCTTAAGTGTTCTTACCACATGATCTAGTGGTGTAGTGACATTAATAGGAACAAGGGTACTGCACTTAGCAATAAGTTCTTCCAATCCCTCGATGGCTCGATACATTCTCCTAACGAACTCTTGTGCAATTTCCCCCAGATTCAATGGCGGGGTCATTACCTCCTCGCTGCTTTGAACTCGCAGATTACTCATCTGGAAAGTGAGACATAACGAGGAAATTATCTCCCTATCTTGAACTCTATCGCACGATCTAGAATATCAAAGAAGTGTGAAATTTCCTAAATGTCCAAGTAGCCTCCTCATTACAGATGTGGTCGACAACACACCGATAAAAAGGACTCTACTAGACACGGCTTCGAGACATCCTAGGACACCTTAAAACCTTAGGCTCTGATACCAAGTTTGTCACACCTGAAACTCGGGGAGCACGACCGGCTCTCAACCGTGTAAACCCAACTAAGCAAGCCTGTTAGATTTTATTTTACCCAAATTCATCTTTGAATAAAGAGGAGATGTACTCCATTAATCATACTCTGAAAATATTTCATTAACAACTTCCATTTCTTTTCTATTCGCAGCTTCAAACATAATTTCCAAAATATTACAATTTTATAGATATGATGAAAAAACATGTTTGCCAAATACCAATATTTCTAATTCAATTCCCAATATCAAATACCACCCACAACCTGACTACGGAGCCTCTAAATACAACTGGAGAGTAATATGGAAATACCAACAACAAGGCTCCGCTATACCTCAAAATATAAAATACATGAGAAATAAAAGATACAGGACCCTGAAATGAAGTGGGGCTAACCAAGTCAGCTGAAAAGAATATACCGCTATCACTGATCGATGTCGCCTGTTGTGGAACCACCTGTATCAATTAAAGATACCGCTCCCCCGGCAAAAGGGACGTTAGAGCCGTCGAATAACACTAGTATGTATAGAAAAAAGTCCTCTTTCAAAATAGAATGACCATATAAGAAAGGAAAACCATAGAAACAGTAAGTCACAATCAACAATATCCAAATGACCAATTGAAACATAACGATTTTCAAAGTACGAAAATAATATACCCCGTCTTTGTTAGCATGGAGTACGATCACGCCCGATCGGCTAGGCCATCTCCCCACGGACAATGTGGTTTGATATGATGATGTGAAACAAAGTTGTTACAAGAGTAGTACTACAATGTGCGCAACATGGCATCCGATCTCAACCCGATCAGCTAGGCCGCCTTCCCACATATGCCGTGTGGGTTGGCTTTTTCTCTTCCAATTCACAGGTACCAGTTTCATCCCAATTTAAGGGAATAATCATAACTTCATCAATATTTCAATTTCATCCCAAATGAGGGGAATAATCACAATCCACCCCTACACCGGCACGTGTAGTTTCAGGTGTAGGCCTTACGACCCACCCTTCCTCGGTTTTGCTAATGATACTCCCAAAAATTTTTTTAGTTTGATTTGCACATAAAGGTAACATAAATAGAAATGTATTCATCTCAAAATCTTTCACATTGTATAGATGTTTATTAGTATTTTTAGCCATCCACATTAATAATATTTCCTTGGCTCTTTCAGCCTTTCACAAGATTTTTTATTCATGGCATGATGGCCACATTTTATATTCCATACTTTCACTTATTTTAATTTCAAGGATCACCACCAAATACCAACATATAGAATATTTCAGATATCTTATACCTCAAGTTCATTAGTAACGGAAATTTTAAACACAGGATTCTTCCTAAAGAAGGGGACATACCAACAAGCAGTAGAAACACACATCAAAGTCATAAACAAGTCATACACCAATTATTCCTGAATTACTCTTTTCCAATCATGACAATGTACAATTTCAACACCGGAGTATGTAAGAATTCGGATCACATCGGATGTATTTATAAGGAGAAGCATTATCTAAAACAACCACTTATGGGCATAAATTCAGTACAAAACCCTTTAGGCCATTCTATTTTTGAAGTCACTTATGAACAGTAAAGTCGAGGCTCATTTCATAATCTATTTCACATTTTCTCATTTCATTGGCATTACTAGTCACAATTATAACTTAAGTTCTTGGCACGTTGGCCACACTCTATTTCCTCAATTCACGTAATTCATTTTCAAACATCTTTATAGATTATCAATAACAAGACATTAGGTACACATATGAGCAATAAGGAGTCTTAAGCATATCGAGTTTTTCTCACCCACTTGATATACTAGTTTTCATTTAAAACACAACTCAAAGCCACCCCATTTTAATAAGCAAACCATACTTTGAACATCTATCCTTCGTCATAAGGCTCATTCAAAATAATCAAGTTTATAGGGGATAACCCGAAATATAAAAATTAGGAATTTTGAGCCAACCATACTTGAACTTATGGAAACATTTATGGAATTCGATTCTAAGAGAGAAAGTTTAGCCACCATATCTTGTTTGAGCTTTCCTTAAGTTACTACAATACAGCAACACTTCTAGCAATAACAATCTATCGGAAGATAGCGAATATTAGTTAATAATTAGAAGGATTCCCATGGTGTAACTTTTTTAGGAATTTTGTCAAAAACCTATCATGAAAAATAGACTACAAGGATCTAAAATGGTGATCCCTTCCTCCCTCAACATATTTCATAAGAAACTACCCACAAGGGTTCATTAATCCCACATACTACAACTTAGTGTCACATGCTTGGCCTATTCCCAACCCCACAATATATTTGAACTCTTAACCTCTTGCATGAAATATTAGGAGTAGCCCGAATAGATGATAATCTAGTGGCTAGCTCCCTTGATTCTCGAAGATTTGAGCAAGATTGGATGATTGGAATGCTAGGTTTCCCCCTTCTTCTCTAAATTGCTCTTATCTCTCTCTAAAATCATCAAGGAAATGTCCCAAAATAAGCCCCAAAGGCAATTTAACAAAATGGGGTTGGGTTATGAAAATAGGAAAATAAAGCCTTTGAAATCAGGTCTGTGGTTGCAGAATGGACCACAGAACGGGTATGCGGGTTGCAGAATGGATCGCGAAACTGGTGCTCAGAAGTGGTCTACAGTGGGCAGGTCTGCGACCATTTTGCGGTTCACAGACCATTTTTGTGGTTCGCATAATGATTCTGCAGTCGCAGAATTGGTCGTAGAATCGGATTGTGCCAGCTTTTGGTAATTTGGTCATAACTTTTTGTAGGGTGTCCAAATGACGAACGGTTTGAAGCATTAGAAACTAGACTCAAAGATATTTCATTTGATAGGTTGTGCATCACATAAAACATATATATATATATATATATATATATATATATATATATGCTCGTCCAAAGTTTAGTCTTGTGCGTACTCATTTGGAATTTTAGTCTATTATGTATTTTTTTTCCAATTTGACATAGACTTAGGCCTCTCCTTAGACCCCACATCTTTTATAATATGCCTCGTACACTTATTACCATATCCAATTGATATCCATCATATTAATAGCCCTTATCTACACACAAAGTAATATAATTAGCCTACCTTAGCACCACAAAACCTTAAATTACTTAGTGAACATTTCCGGGGCCTAAGAAAAATCAAGTAGAGATTACATACCATTCGAATTGTAGTGAAAACCCCTAAAAAAATTGCCTCTAGCCAAGCTACAAAACTCCAAATAATGAAAAATAACTAAAACCTCAAAATAATATATCCTGCCCAGTGATTTTTGCATTTGCAGATAAAATACTGCTTTGGCAGAGAAAATCTTGCCTCTGCGAGTTCACTTACTCCCCCGACTATCCGCATCTACGCTCCATCATCCGTTTATGCGGAAGCACTTTTGTGCATCAAGCATCGCAGTAGTGACACCGCTCCCGCGTTATCCCTTCTGCATCTACGGACTCTTCCTCAGCTAGCCTACCTCCGCATCTGTGCCCCCATGTCCACTTTTGCAGACTTACATCTATGGCTAGACCCTCATAGGTGCGATAACACCAGAACAGGTCAGCCAAATAATATAAAAATGATCCGAAATACACCCGAGACACCCGGGACCCCGTCCAAACATACCAACCAGTCCCAAAATTGTAATGACCTGACTGATTATTTTGAGATCTAGCATGTCATTCAGCGGTTTGTGACCTTGAGTAGCTTCACTATATGTCTTACGACTTGCATGTGTAGTTGATTTTGATTTTCACGAAATTCAGAGCTGATTTGGAAGAATAATTCTCAATTGAGGAACTTTTAGTTGGAAGAGTTAACCAAGGTTTGACTTTTGATTAAACGACCTCAAAATCGGGTTTTAAAGGTTCCTATAGGTTCGTAAGGTGATTTCGAACTTAGGCGTATGTTCGGATTGAGTATCGGGTGGAACGAGAGTGATTTGGCGCTTATTATCAAAAGTTTACATTTTTGAATGTTTTTGAATTTACTATGCATGACTTGGAGTAGACTTCGGTGTTATCGAACTCCGGGCGGTGTTTCGGGACCTTGGATAGGTGCATTTGGTTGATTAGAACTTTTGTGTCAAGTTTGGTCGTGATACAAAATGTTAAACTGTTATTCTGACGCGTTCGACAAAATTTAAAGGTTTGAAAGTTAAAAGAAGTATTTTGATCGTCGATTCGTGGTTTTGATATTATTCGTGGAATTCGAGCATTTGAATAAGTTTGGATGAGGTATAGGGATTTGTTGGTATGGTTGGACGGGGTTCCGCGGGCCTCTATTTGAAGTTGTTGATTTCTAGTATCAGTTGTATGCATCGCAAATGCGGAGAAGGACTCGCGATCACGGAGTGTTGTGTGGAGCTGGAGAGAATTTATTCTTCGCGATCGCCGAAGGAGGTTCGAAATCGCGATATATGATCTGGTTGTGCTTCACGTTCGAAACTCTCACCACGCGAATGCAATGGATTACTAGGGCTGACCTAGGTTGGAAGTTGCTCAACGCAGTTGCCTAAGGCGTGTCGCAGTCGCGGAAGGTGATATGTTGAGGCTGGAAGGATTGACCTTCACGTTCGCCGAGCTGGCTCGCGTTCGCGCAAGCTTGACAGGCTATGTCGCGATCGCGAGAGGACCTTGTGTTCGCTTAAAAGGAGGCGAGACTGGTTTGGCTTTACGATCGCGGGGGAGAGTCCACAATCGCGAAAAGTGATGACTAGGCAGTGTATAAGATTGCAAATCGGGAGTAGCTCATTTTTATCTCATTTCTCTCATTGGAGAGGCATTTTCTTTATCTATCACAAGGTAAGTGATTCCTACTCATTGTGAGCTAAATGCATGGATTATATATGGATTTTAATATGAAAATTAGTAGAAATTATGGGATTTTGAAAGAAAATCTAAAAATGGTGTTTTTGAGTTTTTAATATGAAATTGAGCATAAAATTTGGAACAAATCGTATATTTGAGTTTGTGGTGCTATGGGTAATATTAATCTTCAAAAATTTTAAAAATATGGGTGCGTGGGTTCGGGATTTGACTTTGTTGACTTTTTATGTAAAGTTGAGAATTATTTCTAATTGTTAAATTGTGAGTCTTTGAGTATAATTTGATTGGTTTGCACAGTCTTTGACTAGTTTCAGATTATTTGGCATTGGTTTGAGGTGTTAAAAAGGCGTTGGAGCCAGTTATCACATTTTGAGCGAGGTAAGTCTCTTGTCTAACCTTGTAAAAGGGAATTTACCTTGGTGCTATATTTGTTATGTGCTACGTGTAATGGGATCTATGCACATATAAGGTGACGAGTGTCCGTACATATGCTAGATTCTTGATTTTGTCAAAGGTAGACTTAGACTCACACCATGTTTTAATGGTATTACTTGTGTTATTATTGTATGTTTAGATGCTTTGAGTTATATTTTTGCATGTGACTAGACTTGCTAAGAATATCGAACTTCACTATTTTAGACAGTTGACGCACTACTTTATTAATCGCGGAAACTATACTTCCTTTTACGGATTTCTCCCACGTTGTTCGTATTTGTAAGAAATTTTCTTGAATTTCAGAACATCACATATATTCGTGAGTGGGTCCAGTGACCCGTCAAAGTTTTACTATTCCTATGGGATCGGGCTGAACATCTCATCAGTATCATTATAGGATCGGGTCGTTCGCCTCGGCAGCGTTATGAGATGCATCTATGTATCGGGCCGTACGACCTTGGCAATGTACACTATTTTTATGGGATAAGTCTGTAAAACCACGACAAGATATTGTACTATCACTCTTATGGGATCAGGCTATTTGCCTCGGCAGAATCGTGCGTAATATTCGATAAGGAAAAAATTCGCTACCATTGTTTTAAAATGGGCTATGAACTGCTGATTATCATGTTGATAAATTGTTGGCTTTCTTAATGATAGTGTTGGGCGCTATCACGGCCTATGGTGGGATTTGGGTAGTGACAGCTTGGTATTAGAGCCCTAGGTTCAAGTAGGTCTCATGAGTCATGAGCAAGTCTAGTAGAGTCTTGCAGATCGGTATAGAGATGTTTGTACTTATCTTTGAGAGGCTACCTGAACATTAGGAGAACTTCCCTTTCTTGATTCCTTATCGTTGACTTGATTTTGGTTAAAGATTATGTCTTTAGTTCCTTCCTACTCATTCAAACACGATGTCTAGCACTTGATATCAGTTGGGAACCGACAATTGTGGTGATGCTACAGGTGTGGTGCAGGATATTATTCCCTGTGTTAGAAAGGCAGACTACTATCGTCGCCTGGTGGAGGGCGTTCAGTCATTTCAGCCTAGTGTTGGTGTTGTCTACGGGTTTAGGGCTATGCACAATGTATTATGATACTTCTCGCATTGATAGTCATGCGATGTTGGTACAGATGGTAGCGTATTTACTTATGTGTTGCAGTAGTGAATGCTTCGGGAGGAGGATTATTCAGTTCATGATTGGGAGGGTGTTTATTCCAGTGCTTTGGGCTATGGATGTTCAGGCTTTGGGTGGACGGAGTTGCGAGATTGGATATTTCCAAACTTGGTGAACTTCGTGTTTGTGTTGTTGTGGTGTCATCCTTATTTGAGCGCATTAAGGCTCGTCAATATAATGGTCTTCAATTATTTGTCTTTGGGAGCACGTTGTTGCAAAATGGTACCTAGGAAGCGTTTATCGAAGATGATAGCGTGTTGCGACTACAGGGTCAAATCGGTATTTCTAGTATTGATGGCTGTTGATCTTGGAAAAGGCTTAGAGCTATTTGTTCGGGTGCTACGGAGATGGATCATGATTTGAGGCGGTATTATTGGTGACAGAGGATGAAAAGGGATATTGTTGGATAAGTCTTGCAATGGTTGAATTGTTTGTAGGTCAAGTATGAGCATTAGAGATCGAGTAGTTTGCTTCTGAAGATGGCTAAACCAGAGTGGAGTGGTAGTGTATTGTATGGATTTTTGTGGTTGGGTAGCCACATGCTTTGAGAATTTTTAGCGTGATTTGGTTCATGTGGACAAATGACTAAGTCTGTGCATTTCGTTTGAGATGGTGGCTTCTATACTTAGGAAATTGAAATATAATTAAAAGAGTTTGCTTGATTGTAGAGGAATGTGAATGCTTGATTATCGTGTTGGGATGCAATACAGCTTCGAGTTTCTTAAACATATTGTTGGACCTTCAGTTGATGTTAATTGAATGAATAGACTCTTACAGCTGGTGGGTGTGGGTGGACTCACGAGGATTAACTGGTTCCATAGTGGTTATAACCATGGCAATATCGTTGGAAGATGTTGATATGGGGTTACACATGTGGGCTATATCTTATGAGAAGGTTAGGGGTTGCATGATTTCTTATGAGGTTCGTATGAAGAGTTTTACCTTCTATCCAACCAAATGCATGTACTACGATGTGGGTCTGGATCGCTTGAAGAAGGTGGTGTGACTATCGTGAGGTTGAGTGTGCATTTGCGGCTGATAATTCAGGAGGCATTATGATTAGTGCAACAAGAGTTTGTGAGACACTTAGCCGAGTAACGGTGTGAGATCCTGGTAGCTAGGACGAGAAGTCATTGTGGGTCCTTGGATTATGTGATTATGTCTTAAAGTGAAGTAAGAGAGCTTATCATCGATGACTGTGTCACATGGTCACATGTTTTTGTAGTTTTTGGATTTTGTTATATTTATGGATTGATTATGACTCAAAAACAAGGCATCGGGGTTGACTCGAGCAAGGAATTTGATGGATGTAAATTATGTTTTGCATTATTGATTTATGTGAAGATCGTGGAGTGACTCAGATTTTATACTTCTTTGTGAATGTGATGTGCAACGGAAAGGATTTATTGGGTTGCTTCTTTTGGAGTATTCGCGTGCTATCGGAGCACTAGTTGTTTGGTTATATATTTGAGACTAGCTTAGAGTGGGCAACTCTCAATAATGGTTCTAGGAGGTTCAATATTTAAAATGTGGTGCCTAAGGATTTTCGGGTTCGTTGTATGGCTAAGGATTAAGTATTGCAGCGGATTGTGAAAAGGACATGGAGTATTTCCATGTTATCACCGGGTCTGTGGTGTGGTGTTTGAGAGATGGAAGAAATAATTTTGGATTCGTAGAAGGCCTCTTCAGAATGGGAGTATTAGTTGGAGGTACTATTGGGTGCATAAGAGGGTATAAAATGGCTTATAGGTATTGATACGACATAGTCTTGTGATTTTGGGGTCACTCAGGATGGGTGTTGATTGAAATCTATTGTGTGCTGGGAAGAGAAGTGTTATTTTGAAAGCAAGTCAAGAGGAAATCTGAAGAAGTGGGTCATTCTAGTAGTGGCTTGGATCAACATAGTAAGGGAAATGATCGGTTCCTTCATTATGATAAGGCTATACAGGTATTTGTGGCTATACTTGTGGGTTTTGCGGTTTGTGTGACTCAGTTGATTTAGAGGGATTCAGTCCTGATGGCTTGGTTATGTGCAGATGGGTCCCGAGAGTTTATGACGATTTCGACCAATACTTGTGGTTTTTTGTTTTCTGCGGTTATAGGAAGTTGATTGTATGTTGCAATTTTTTCTCCTGAATTGAGTTATGATGAAATTCTTGTACTCTCAGGTAATAGCATGATAGGTGCAATGAGCGATGTGGAATTGGGATTGAAGGGTCAAGGTTGCGGTTCAGTTTTGACAAGGATGTCACCGAGCTCAAAGGAGCGGAGGGAGATTTCAGATGTTCAGAGTATACTGGTGCCATTTAGTATCGCCTGAGAATGGTGTTCTGTGAAAGAGGCACTATGTATTGATTGTAGCTATGGATGTACATGTTTGTTACTTGGTGCGGAAGGTTGTGGGAGTATCTCCCATGGGATGATGGTGTAGGTGTGACGTGTCAGTTATTTAAGTGGGAGAGGTTGAGATCAGGTATGGAGATTCTGGTGTTGTCGCAGATTAGAGAGCTATTTCTGAGAGGCGGACCATTCCTCTAGTTGCGGACTGTGGAATTTTGTTCAGGATTTGACAGTTGATTGTATGTTTCATGGATAGGGTCATTGTGGATCTTTGGAAGGCTATTGACCTATTTTTAGATGATCAGAATTGGTTTAGAGGTCCATTGGTAGGCCTAATGTGAATGTGTATTCTACACCGGATCCAATATGTTTATTCAGCACAGTATTTGTCTATAGATGAGCGTTATGGTATGGTGGATATTATTCTTGTCATCATCTATTTCATATGTTACTTTTTATGCTATGTAGGCTGTGAGGCGACTTGATGTTTCACCCGTGTGTTATGCTTCTGTGTAGGTTGTGGTGTTATATGAGCGAGATGGCTCTCAAGATGTTGATTTGTTTATTGCACCTTAGTCGTGCTTGGCCTCTTTGTAGCACATTATGCTATCCGTCTCCCAAGGATTATGTTTATGCACTTGGCGTGCTTGTTGTTTATACATGTGGTTCCAGTGAGTATGAGAATCTTGGCTCGATGGGTATTCCTATGCTGATTATTATGTGTGGATCGGGTAACATGCCACAATGGGTACAATGTTTGGATCGGGTTGCACACCGTAACGATATCATGAGTGGATCGGGTTGCATGCTACAACGATGAGATATTGGCTAAGATTCGTTATACTTATTTTGTTTATTTTGCTGCTTTATGGGGTGCGTAGCAATTGTTTGGTTGTTTTAGTTGTTACGTGGGCTGAATGGTTCTCTACTTGGGGTTCCTTTCATTATTGGTCATATTCGAGTTATGGTTTGTTTGGCACACGGATCCCATCACATGAGATTTTATATGGTGTTTGATGTGGCTTGTCGGCCGAACAACTTGTACTGGGTGAAATGAGATTTTTGGACCTCGAATTAATGCAATTGGATTTGTATAGTATATGCTTGGAGAAAGAATGTCATTAATCAACTCAGAATTTGGTAATGGTTCTTGTAGAGCGAGAACACTCCATGATTTGTTGAGTTGTTAGGTGGTTATGAGTTTCTGCACATCTCTTTCATCATTGCAGTATTGCAAGGTTGGAATAGGATTTTTACATGTCAAAAGGTGTATTACCGGTACTGGGTTCGAAATTGCAGTTATTGTGGTTGGAAGATATTACTATGGGCATATGAGCTATGATGTGCATTGTGTGGTTACAACTTCGGTGTATGATTATGCCTTGGTACATCTGGTTGACGTTGATACAATGTTCGCATGCAAGAATCAGACCTTATAGGAAATTTCGGATGTTGGAATTTAGTTCTAAGGCTTGTGGGCTAAGGTAGCAAGAAGGATCTTCAGTCGGGATCGAGCTAATGTGCTTATATGGACTAAGGTGACACAGGTATGTGCATGAGGGGCTATACAGTGATTCCCCAGCATGGGAACGACTCTTGGCACGTTTGAGGACGAACATATGTCTAAGTGGGGAGAATGTAACGACCCAACCGGTCATTCCAAGCTATAGCATGTCGTTCGACAATTTGAGACGTTGAGTAACTTCACTATATGTCTTATGACTTGCATGTGTAGTTGGTTCTATTTTTGAAAAGTTCAGAGTTGATTTGGAAGAATAATTTTCAATTCGGAAGCTTTTAGTTAGAAGAGTTGACCAAGTTTTGATTTATGAGTAAACAACCCCGGAATCGGGATTTGAAGCTTCCTAAAGGTTCGTAAGGTGATTTTTGGACTTGGGCATATGTTCAGGTTGAGTATCGGGTAGTACGGGAGTGATTCGACGCTTATTATCGAAACTTTGCATTTTTGAAGGTTTTAGAATTTACTAAGTTTGACTTGAAGTGAACTTTGGTGTTAGGTGTTCTGGGATCTTGGATAGGTTCATTTAGTTGATTGAAATTTGTGTATGATGTTTGGTCATGATCCAGAATGTCTAAGTGTGATTCGAGCTCATTCGACGAAGTTTGAAGGTTTGCAAGTTAAAAGAAGGATTTTGATCGACGATTCGTGATTTTGATATTATTCGTGGTGTTTCAATCCTTTGGATAAGTTTGTATAAGGTATGGGGAGTTGTTGGTATGATTGAAGGGGGGTCCCGGGGGCCTCAGTGTGTTTCGGGATGGTTCCAAAACAATTCCTTTTGATTTGAAGTTGTTGGTTTCTGGTGTCAGTGGTACGCATTGCGGAGAAGGACTTGCGATCGCAGGGTGCTGTATGGAGCTGGGCAGAATTATTTTTTTCGCGATTGCGGAAGGAGGTTCGCTATCACGATATGTGATCTGGTTGTACTTCACATTCGTGTGGAAAGGGCCGCAAACACGATGGGCTAGTGGGGTTGGCCTAGGTTAGAAGTTGCTCAACGCGATCGCGTAAGGCGTGTCGCGATCACCAAAAGGTGGAATGCTCGGGCTGGAAGGATTAGCCTTCCTGTTCGCAGAGCTGGGCTCACATTTGCGTAGGCTTGGCAGGCTTTGTGTCACGATTGCGAGAGGACCTCACATTCGCTTAGAATGAGTTTTGGGTGAGGCTGGTTTTGCCTTCGCGATCGCGAAGAGTGATGACTGGGCAGTGTATAAGATTGCAAATCGGGACTCAACTCATTTTTATCTCATTTCTCTCATTGGAGCCTATTTTTGGGCAATTTTTTAGGGGCATTTTCTTCATCTATCGCAAGGTAAGTGATTCCTACTCATTGTGAGCTAAATACATGGATTATATATGGATTTTAACATGAAAATTGGTAAAATTGTGGGATTTTGGAAGAAAACCTAGAAATGGTATTTTTGAGTTTTGATCACGAAATTGAGCATAAAATTTGGAATAAATCATATATTTAAATTCGTGGTGCTATGGGTAATGTTTATCTTCGAAATTTTTCTAAATCCGCACGCATGCGCCCAGGGTTGACTTTGTTGCCTTTTCATGTGGAGTTGGGGATTGTTTCTAATTGTTAAATTACGAGTCTTTGAGTATATTTTGATTGGTTTGCACGTTCTTTGATTAGTTTCAGATTGTTTGGCATTGGTTTCGAGGTGTTATAGAGGCGTTGGAACCGGTTATCCGATTTCGGAGTGAGGTAAGTCTCTTGTCTAACCTTGTAAGAGGGAATTTACCATGTAGGTGCTATATTTTGTTATGTGATACGTGTTATGAGAGCTACGCACATATGAGGTGACGAGTGTCCATGCGTATGCTAGATTCTCGATTAAGTTCGGGTAGACTTAGACTCACACCAAATTTTAATTGTATTACTTAGGTTATTCTTGCTTGTTTAGATGCTTTGAGTTATATTTTTGCATGTGACTGGACTTGCATAGAATATCGAATTTCGCTATTTTAGATACTTTATGCACTACTTGATTAGTAGCGGAAACTATACTTCCTTTACGAATTTCTCCCGCGTTATTCATATTTGTCAAAAATCTTCTTGAATTTCATAAATCACACATATATTCGTGAGTGGGGCCAGTGACCCGTCAAATTTTTACTATTCCTACGGAATCGGGTTGAACGCCTTAGCAATACCATTATGGGATCGGGTCGTTCGCCTCGGCAGTATTATGAGATGTATCTATGGATCGGGCCGTATGACCTCGGCAGTGTACACTATTATTATGGGATCGAGCCTTACAACCCCGGTAGGATATTGTACTATCACTCTTATGGAAACAGTTCACCTCGGCAGAATGGTGCATAATATTCGTTAAGGAGTCACCATAGCTCTGAGTATTTCTTGATATGTGATATTTTATTGGTTATTGATCTTATATATATTATACTCTAGGTAGTATTTGGTATTTGAGGATTTTGTATTTACTATTCTATTGAAGATCGTGTTATGCACATATATCTGTTTTCGTTGCCTTTACTTTCAATACTTCATACCTGTCTACCTTTATTGTACTTTGATTATTAGACCTCTGGTAAGTATCGATGTCGATCCCTCTTACTACTTCTTCGAGGTTAGGCTAGATACTTACTGGATACGTGTTAATTTACGTACTCATACTACCTTCTGCACTAATTATCCAGGTACTAAGACAGGTATATTTGGTGGTCATCTAGTGTGTAGGTATAGTTGCTGAGAAGACTTTGTTATGGGCTGCATTCCATGTTACGATCTGTAGCACATGGAGTCCCCATCCTATTCATTTACTTTATTCTATCTATTTTTTATTCCAGACAGTTGTTGTAATAGTAATGTATATCCTAGTAGATGTTCATGCACTTGTGACACTAGGTTATGGGGATTTAGACTATTGTTCTTGAGTGTATTTCTGTTATGGCATTCTGTATTGCATTATGATCATATTTAAATCTTGAAGATAACGTTAGTATTTTCTGTAAAAACAAAGAAAATTTACTTAATTATTTCACCATTATTTTAAAATGTGTTATGAGCTGCTGATTATCGTGCTAATAAATTAGTGGCTTGTCTAGTGACAACATTGGTGTCATCACGTTCTATGGTGAGATTTGGGTCGTGAAAAAAATATAACACAAACCTACTCAAGGGCTCAAATCACACAAAATAACATCAAAAGCACGAATCGCACCTCGATTCAAGCCTAATAACTAATCAACTTCCGATTTTCATAACTTATGTTGAACCACATCCAATCAACTCGAAATGACCTCAAATTTTGTGCATAAGTCCCAAATGACATAACGAACTTATTCCAACTGCCAAAACAACAATATAAACCCGATATCAACAAAGTTAGTTCTCGGTCCAACCTATGAACCTTCCAAACCTTCAACTTCCCAACTTTCAACAATTAGAGCCAAATCAACCTGGGAACCTCCAAATCCAGATCCGGACATAACGCCTAATTCCAAAATCACCATATGAACTTATTGGAACCATCAAAATACCATTACGGGGTTGTCCACATAAAAGTAAAACTCCAGTCAACTCATATAACTTAACCTCCGAACCTTGAAACTAAATGTCTCAGTTCCATCCAAAACTTTACCGAAACTAAACTAACCGCCCCTGCAAGTTACATAATGACAATACACATACGAAAGCATCAAATAGTGTAAACGGGGCTAAAATACTCAAAACAACCGGCCGAGTCGTTACATTCTCCCCTTCTTAAACAAATGTTCATCCTCGAACGAGTTTAGAGTCATACTTGAAATGCTGAAAAAGTGAGGATATTTGCTCCACATATCATGCTCGGTCTCCCAAGTCGCCTCCTCTATCGGTTGACCTCTCTACTGAACTTTCACCGATGCAATATTCTTCGACCTTAACTTTAAAACCTGACTGTCCAAAATGGCCACTGGCTCCTCATCATAAGTCAAATTCTTGTCCAACTGCACCAAGCTGAAATCTAATACATGTGACGGATCCTCATAATAACTTTGGAGCATGGAAATATGAAATATTGAATGAACTACCGATAAACTAGGTGGCAAGACTAGTCCGTAGGCAACTTCTCCAACTCTCTCTAGCACCTTAAAAGGACTAATATACCGAGGGCTCAACTTGCGCTTCTTCTCAAACCTCATCTCACCCTTTGGGTAGAACCTTCTCACCCATCATTTATGTCAGCTCACGATCCTTCCTATCAGCATAACTCTTTTGACTGGACTGTGTTGTATGAATCCGCTCCTGAATCAACTTCACCTTCTCTAAAGCATCGCGGACCAAATTAGTGCCCAACAAACTGCCCTCCATAGTCTCAAACCAACAAATCAGAGAATGACAATGCCTTCCATATAAGGCCTCACACGGAGCAATCTAGATACTTGACTGATAACTCTTGTTGTAGGTGAACTCTGCTAACGCTAGAAACTGATCCCGCTAGCACCCGAAATCAATGACACATGCTAGAAACATGTCCTCCAAGATATGAATAGTACACTCGGACTGTCCGTCTGTATGGGAATGAAATGTCGTATTCAGCTCGACCTGTATGCCCAACACATTGCACGACCTTCCAAAAATACGATGTAAATTACGTGCCTCGATCCGAGATAATAGGCAAAGGCACACCGTGCAGGCGAACAATCTCTCTAAGATAAATCCGAGCCAGCTGCCCTGAAGTTTAGGTGGTCATTCCTAGGATGAAGTATGTAGACTTGGTCAGTCTATCTACAATGACCCACACATTTTCAAATCTCCTCAAAGTCTGTGGCAGCCCAACTACAAAGTCCATATTGGTAGGCTCCCACTTCCACTTCAATATATCTAGCCTCTGAAGCAAACCGCCAGGTCTCTAATGCTCATACTTAACCTGCTGATAGTTCACACACAGTGCCACATGGTCAACAATATTCTTTTTCATCCTCCTCCGCCAGTAATGCTGCTTTCAAATCATGATACATCTTCGTAGCACCTAAGTGAATAGAATACAGTGAACTATGAGCCTTCTCCAGTACCAACTCTCTCAAGCCATCCACATTAAGAATACATATCTGACCTTGAAGCCTCAATACCTCATCATCATCAATAGTAGCTTCCTTAGCATCACCGTGCTGCACCATATCCTTAAGGACAAACAAATGAGGATCGTCATACTGACGCGTCTTGATGCGCTCAAACAATGACGACCGCAATACAACACAAGCAAGAACCCTACTAGGCTCTGAAATATCCAACCTCACGAACCTGTTGGCCAAGGCCTGAACATCCAACGCTAATGGTCTCTCCCAAGATGAAATGAAAGCAAGTCTCCTTATGTTGTGTGCCTTTCTACTAAAGGCATCGTCCATCATATTGGCCTTCCTCGGATGATAAATAATAGTGATATCATAGTCTTTCAATAACTCCAACCACCTCCGTTGTCTCAAGTTCAAGTCCTTCTACTTGAATAGATGTTGAAGACTCCGGTGATCCATGAACATGTCACAAGACACGCCGTAAAGATAGTGCCTCCAAATCTTGAGTGTGTGTATAATGGTTACGGACTCCAAATCGTGCACTGGGTAGTTCTTCTCATGGGGCTTCAACTGTGCGAAGCATAAGCAATCACCCTACCATCCTGCATCAACACACACCCATTGCCAACCCGTATAGCATCACAATAGATTGTATATGAACCCGATCCCGAAAGAAAGAATAATCTAAAACTCATTCAAAACACACCCTACGACCCCGAGGACCCCGTCCAAATACACCAATCAATCCCAAAACGTAACACGGACCTACTCGAGGCCTCAAATCACACAAGATAACATCAAAACCATAAATCACACATCGATTCAATCCTAAGGAACTAATCAACTTTCAATATCAAAAACTCATGTCGAGCCACATCTATTCAACTCGGAATGACCTCAAACTTTGCACACAAGTCCAAAATAACATAACGAACCTATTCCAGCTCTCGAAACAATAATATGAACCCGATATAAACAAAGTCAACTCCCGATAAAACTTATGAACCTTCCACACCTTCTACTTACCAACTTTCAACAATGAGAGCCAAATCAACCTAGGAACCTCCAAATCTAAATTTGGACATACGCCTAATTCCAAATCACCATATGAACCTATTGAAATCATCAAAACACTATTCGGGGGTCGTCTGTACAAAAGTCAAACTCCGGTCAACCTCTATAACTTAAGCTCCCAACCTTAGAACTAGGTGTCCCAATTCCATCCAAAAATTCTCCAAAACCAAATCAACCGCCCTCGAAAGTCACATAATGGAAATACAAATACCGAAAGCATCAAATAAGGTAAATGGAGTTAAAATACATATAACGACTGGCCGGATCGTTATAACTTTGTTCATTGACTTTTGGCACCTTCCTTCCTCCCAAGTTTCAGTCCATTAAAAAGGAAGTGGAGGCGGAATTGTACTGTGACGACTGAGTCCCTCCTATCCCGGAGATGCAAATTCATCAAGAGAAGAAGGGCTTGCACGCACCTATGCAGCACTAATTTTTTGAGAATGGACGTCTTCGCTCCTATGCGGCTCCAATTTTTTGAGATTGGAAAATCTTCAATCCTAACTCTGATGGCTAATAAGATTGTGGATCTAGACTCATCGGAAGCAAAGCCAGTAATCAAAAATCGCAAGTCATAAATGGAAAACATTTCTCCATTATCCCTCCTACTATGCGTGATAGTAGAATCATGATTACAATAGTTGAGGAAGATATCAAAATATGAGGATTAGTGGAAAACAACACTGATTAGATATGTATTAGTGATATTCCGTATGAGAAATTTATGAATAGTTATGTAACTGTTGTATGGGTATTTGTTTCAAAATCTGAAATACTTTATCATGATGAATGGTATTACATCTTAAATTTAATACAACGAAAGAAAGGAATCTTGTAATGTAGGTAGGAGCATACACTTTTCACAATAAGCCATTTATTTTTAAAAACTAGGAGATTGATTTCTACTTTAACCCAAAATGTCTTAGTGTTATCCCTTTGTAGATCAAATTTTTGGGCGTCAGGGTATTGGTCGAGTGAGGCTCTTAGTAAGGTGGCTAATGTGGTAGGAAAGCCTTTATACACTAATAATTTCACTGCTGAACTGGATAGGATATCATATGCTCGATCGAGTTCTGGTGGAAACTAATATCTCACATCCGCTGCATGAATCTATTGGAGTTGATACTTCTTCTGGTATTGTTTATCAACATATCTTATATGGTTGGTGACCTACGTTTTGCATAGATTTCATTAGGTTTGGCCATAATAATGTATCCTGTTGGATTAAGGAATCAACTCAAAATGAGAATGAGGCTGAAGGGTTTGAGGAGGTGCCCAAAATAAAGAAAGAGGAACAGAAAGAAGGAGACTATCACTCATGTCTAGAAACATAAACCACAGACTGATTGTAATGATCCGACCGGTTGTTTTGAGTTCCAGCATTTCGTTCGGTCGTTTAAGGCTTTGATTAGCTTCACTTCATGTATTATGACTTGCACGCGTGGTTGGTTTCGATTTTTGAGAAATTCTGAGTTGATTTAGAAAACTGGCATTTTTCGTCCAAGGCATACCAACCGAAATCGATCGAAAAAAGTATTTGGTTGCAAAAGTCAACAAAAAATTTTTCTGACAACGAAAATAGTGGTCCCACAGCAAAAAAATAAAAATTTCGACCGATTTCGATCAGAAATTGGTCAATATTTGACCAACACCTGGTCATACTGTATATAATGTACAAAAATTTGAAATATAATTAAATATTTTGACCAACACTTGGTCGGAAAGTTTGAAATTAATATTTTCCTCCCAAGAAAAAAATTTAATATAGCTTATAATTAAATATTTCCGACCGAGTTCGGTCGGAAACACGATTTTAAAGTAATTAAAAAATAAATTTAATAATATTTATGTGTGTGTGTGTGTAAATAATAAATATCTTTTAAATAAACAATATAATATATATATATATATATATATATATATATATATATATGCGTACACGTGTAAAGGAATGATGCTACTACTATTAGAGCCGTTGTGGCCCCCCTTGACTGTCTGGATCCCACAAGTGAGTCGAAAGTTGGATCTACATCGGATCTCACCACAATCGCTACCGCTATCTTCCCAAGGAGTTTGGTTTCAACCTCATATCGGACATGAGATTTTTTTTTTTCCATTGTCCAAGAATGTTTTCTAAAACAAACATCGTTTTTTTCTTTTTTTAGTTTTATAATTCCGGTCATCAAAATTATCTATAAAAAATTAGACAGAACAACTTCAACNTGTGTAAATAATAAATATCTTTTAAATAAAAAATATAATATATATATATATATATATATATATATATATATATATATAAACCGACCGACTTCGGTCGGCATTGTAATAAAATTAATTATAAAAATAATTTAAAATCAATTTCCGACCGATTTTGTCACGCCCCAACCTCGGGGAGCGCGACCGACGCTCAACCGAGTGAACCCGGTCAAGCAAGCCTATTAGACACTTTCTACCCAACTCACTTATGACCAAGAGAAAGCATGTTTTCATTAATTAAACAATAGAAGGGGTGTATATATAAACATTACTAATTTATTTCATTTTGCCACATCATTGTTAAGTTCCCAAAATACATACACATTTCGATTTAGAGAGACAAGAGTCCAGAACATAACATAATTCATCGGACCTTTCTAGCACCCATACACAACTCATAAAATGTCTACGGAGCCTCTAAAGATGCAAAAGTTATGACAATGCCGCAACAAGGCCCCGACAATACCTCAAAACATAGTAATAATAGAATCAAAAACATACGGAACATGACACGGGATGAAGTGGATACACCACTAGCTGCGATCAACACTGTCTGCCTTAGAACCACCTACATCCATTTAAAGATGTAGCGCCCCCGGCAATAGGGACGTTAGTACTGTCGAATAGTACTAGTATGTAAAGCTAAAACACCATCTTAATAGAATGAACAATGAAACATAGAGGAAACAGTCATGATGTACAATAAGAGCTTCAAACAAATACAAGAAAAGCATCAAGTAAGGATCACAAAGTCTCCGGTTAAATTTCCATCTTATTAAGTTGATAATCTCAGTGCCATGTGCCAGAATCCACAATACCACCGTGTTCCTACACGGAGTCCGATCTAGACCCGATCGGCTAGGTCATCTCCCTTGAGACATCCACCATATTCACAATTTCAATCAATCAATCCAGCACAATTACCACCATATGTGCGGCATGGTGTCCGATCACGGCCCGATCGGCTAGGCCATCTCTCCTGAGACACTATCCTTTCAATCATTCATCTCAATGCGCATTTCTTTCCCGTCTTTCATTACATGGCACAAGTAGCCTCATTTATTAAATCGTTCTTGGCACTTGGCCGCATCTTATAATTCAAGTTTCCCTTCTTATGTGTTCAAATAACATTATCATTTACATCAATAAGGCCTATCATATGAGGCATTGCATACATAAGGGGAAAGCATGGAAAATCTTAATCACACGGAGGCTATACATACAAATTAGCATAGCAAGCTTTATTTGATTCTTGACATGTATTCTCTACCTTTTTCAACACATATATTCCACATTTTAAGCACATTCTCGAATTGCATGACGACATGATAAACATTTAGAACAATCATTGAACATAAATCTTTCAACACAACACATTAGGGCAACGATTCTAGTATGATCAATTTAGGAACTTACACCAATTACACGAACACCAGGGGTTCGATTCTAAGAAGAAAGAGGTTTAGCCATGCATACCTTGTTTAGGCTGTCCTTAAGTTACTACAACATTCCAGAATTCTAGCAATCCCAATCTATTTTGAGACATAACAAAATCAAACACAAATTAGGAAGATATTTATGGTTTCAGCTCATTTGAGAATTTTATCAAACACTAGTTGTGCATTTTGATTTCAAAGCTCTTCTACAAGATTTCCTTCATTCCCCAACCTAATATTTACTTATTTGTGTTCAACAATATTCCCACAAATCTTATTTTTACATGCATGTATACATAATACTATTACACCCAAGAATCATGCCTCAATAACCCATCTTATACCTCAAAACCCGAAATTAAAGTCTAGTGTATAGAACCTTACCTCTTAGATGAAAATCTTGTGATTGGTTTGCTTGATTCTTGAAGATTGATGCAAGATTGAATGATTAAAATGTTAGGCTTCCTTCTTCTCTCTCTAGAATTCTCTTACCTCGCTAAAACCCTCAGAAAATTGCCCTAAAATAAGCCCCAAAGCCTATTTATTAAAATGGGGTCGGGTTATGAAAATAGGGAAATGAAGACTCCAAAATAGGG
Source organism: Nicotiana attenuata (assembly GCF_001879085.1). Taxonomy (NCBI): domain Eukaryota; kingdom Viridiplantae; phylum Streptophyta; class Magnoliopsida; order Solanales; family Solanaceae; genus Nicotiana; species Nicotiana attenuata. Next base: position 29,235 of record NW_017674095.1, on the reverse strand, counting down.
TCTGCGGTCACATAATGGACCGCAAAACGGGTATGTGGGTCGCAGAATGGATCGTAAAATTGGTGCCTAGAACAGGGCTTCATTGGACAGGTCTGCGACCATTTTGCGGTCGCATAACCACTTCTGCGGTAGTAGAATGGTCGCAGAATGGCCGCAGAATTGCATTATGCTAGCCTTTGGTAATTTGAACATAAGTTTTTGTAGGAGTGTCGAAATGACGAACGGTTTGTGTAGCGACCTGACCGGTTGTTTTACTTTTTAGAATCCCATTTCCCTAAATAAAACTTCCCGCGCTTGCTTTAGCTAATTTACGACTTGCGAGGGTGGTTGGTTCGGGATTCGGAAGAGTTTGGGTCGAAATAGGCTCATTTGATTCATTAAGATTTTCTTAAAAGCTAAGTTTGACTTTGGTCATCATTTCTAGCAAATGGACCCGGATCTGTGTTTTGACGGTCCCGGAGGGTCTGTAGGAAAATATGGGACCTGGGCGTATGCCCGGAATCGGATTCCGAGGTCCCTAGCCCGAATAGTAAATTTTTATTGGAAATTGTTAAAAATGAAATTCCTAGGATTTAAAGAAACTAATTAATGATTGATCACATTGGTGTCGGGCTTGTATGTTTGTTCCGGAGCCCAGTACAGGTCCAATATAATATTTAAGACCTTCCCTAAAAATTTGGTGTCAATCCGAGTAGTCTAAGCGTGCTTCGGCTCGTTGGAAGTGAATTAAGAACTTGAAGTTCATAAGTTTGATTCAATTGGTTTTAGGGGGTGATTCTTAGATTTAGCGTTGTTTCGGGCGATACGAAGGTTCGACCAAGTCTGTTTCATGAATTCAAACTTGTCGGTATGTTCGGGCGGGGCCTGGGAGCCCCAAGCATAAATCGGACGAGGCTCGAGTGAAGTTAGAAAATTTGAGAAGTGTTGAAGGCTTCAGTTGCTGTCATAACCGCACCTGCGGTTGGCCAGCCGCAGGTGCGAGATCGCAGAAGCGATCGTAGCCTCGCAGATGCGGCCCAGAGCTGGCCAGGTCAAACCACAGAAGCGGCTCCCTAGCCGCAGAAGCGGCTGCGCAGATGCGGCTTCAAGACCGCAGGAGCGGTCCCAGCCTATTTAGCCAATTCCGCAGGTGCGGTCTCCCTCTCTCAGATGCGGGATCGCAGATGCGGAAAACGCTGAAGCAGTGAGCTTCATTTAATATGAGCTCTAGCCATTTTTGACCATTTGGCACACGGGTATTGAGCGATTTTGGAGCTCTTGAGAAGGGATTTCCGCATAGCATCTTGAGGTAAGTTCATCCCCCTTATTTCTAAGTTTAATACTCGGGTTTTGGGTAGATTAACACCTAAAGATTTGGTGAAATCAAGGGGTTAGAGCTAGACCTAGGGTTTTAATAAAACTTAGATTTTACCACGAAATTTGTTATGAAATGAAGTAGAAATCATATATTATTGATCCTTAGGTTACAAAGAACAACTTCCTTCGAAAAATTTCGGAATCCGGGCACGTGGACCCGGGGTCGGATTTTAGGAAACTCGTGCTTAAGGTTGGGAAATTGCTTTAATAGTTAGAATGCGATCTTGCAAGCTTGTATTGACTAGTTCCTACCGCATTTAACTAGTTTTGGATCGTTCGGCTCCAAATTGAGAGTTCGGGCTCGTTCTTGGTATTGGAAGTGCACTTTGGAGCGAGGTGAGTCTCCTATCTAACTTTGTTAGAGGGAATTCTTCCTATAGGTATAATAATTGAATAATTTTTCACTAAATGTGGGGGCTACGTATGCGCTTAGTGACGAGGGCCCATGCGTAGCTACTATTATGCTTAAGTCCGGGTAGTTTAAGACCCTAAAGCATGCTTTATGTGATGTTCTTGTGACTCTATGATTAATTCGAGACTTCTTTAATCTTGCTGAATATAGTAAGCGGATCTAATAAGTGGAACACTATATTCTGGCCTTTTAAAAAGGAGAAACTGATATTTTGTGAGTACTTGTTCTCCTGATGTTTGATCTTATCTGCCTATTGATGTGTTTTAATACATTTGACCGCGTTGCATGTATGATTCGCGAGCGGGGTAATAGATGCATTTATGGTTCGTGCCGTTCGACCCTCCGGCAGTGCACACTTTATTTTTATGTTGGATCGGGTCGTACGACCTCGGCACTACTTGCATATGCTTGTTGACAGGTATATTGATGTGGATGGGACCTTGTTATATGCCTTGAAATGTAATTGGCTAACTGTGAAATCACCTAGTTAAGAACTTGTGCTTCATGCTATAAACTGTAATCTATTTTGCTATCCATGTTTAGTGCATCACCCATCATGTTATTTGACCCTAGTAAGTGTCATGTCGACCTCTCGTCTCTACTTCTTCGAGATTAGACAGGATACTTACTGGGTACATATTGTTTATGTACTCATACTACGCTTCTGTACTTAATTGTACAGGCTCTGAGGCAGGTACATCTGACTATCAGACCGGTGCGCATCACTGATCTTAGTCCTAGACTTCCACGGTGAGCTGCTTTCTCTTCCTGTGCCGATCAGCAGCTGATGGAGTTTCTCTTACATTTTTGGCTGTTTATTCTGTTTCAGGCAGTAGGATAGATCTATTATTTTGTATATTCTACTAGTTGCCCATATCTTGTGACACCAGGTCTCGGCACACACTTAGTAGACAGTTCTTTTGGGGATTGTATAATTATTACTGAATATTGCTTATTATCATATGTTTTAAATTGTGTAAATTAAGACAAGTGTTGTAACTGTTTGTGGTAAGTAAAAAAAATAAGAACTCACTAGAAATTCCACGTTGGCTTGCCTGACAACGGTGTTGGGCGCCATCACGACCTGAGGTGAAATTGGGTCGTGACAACATGGTATCAGAGCACTAGGTTCAAGTAGGTCTCACGAGTCATGGGCAAACCCAATAGAGTCTTGCGGATTGGTACGGAGACGTCTATATTTATCTTCGAGAGGCTATAGGGTATTAGGAAACTACTCTTCATTCATTTCCTATGGTGCAGTGGATGGTACACTAAATTTCTCTCTTCTATTCTCTCACAGATGGTGAGGACTCGCACGGCTGATGTTCCCGACCCAGGAGGCGCTGCTCCCTCCGTTGCTAGAGGCCGAGGTAGAGGCAGGGGGAGGGCACCGGCCCGAGGTAGGGCACGAGGGCATCCCAGAGCGGTTCCAGTAGCTCCACCAGCGGAGCCGGCGGGAGATCCTACTATTGAGGAGTAGGGTGAGGTGCCCGCAGCTGAGCCTACCCCGGCGGACTTTATGACAGCGCCGGGTTTCAGGAGATCATGGGCCGGATGCTACAGTTCATGGACACCATGACTCAGGCTGGTTTATTTCTAGCGGATCCTGCTACATCACAGGCAGGAGGGGGAGCACAGACCCCTACTGCCCAGGCTCATGGTCATGCAGCTGCAGTATATCAGACTCTGGGTGCACTGCCCACGGATGGGACTCAGCCAGTTGCTGCAGTGGTGCCTGAGCCCAGACCAGCTGCGGATGGTGACCTGCAGAAGTTGTTGGATAGATAGACTAGACTTCACCCTCCTGTCTTCGGGGGTGATCGTCATGAGGATGCTTAGGATTTCATTAATAGGTGCAGGGACAGACTATACAATATGAGGATATTGGAGTCGCACGGAGTTGACTTCACCACTTTTCAGCTTGAGGGCAGGGCCCGTAGAGGGTGGCAATCTTATGTTCTTGGCAGACCCGCAGGCTCTCCTCCTATCACTTGGGCCAGTTCACCCAGTTATTCCTGGACCGGTATATTCCACCCTTTGAGAGGGAAGAGCTGCGGTACCAGTTTGAGCAGCTTGAGCAGGGTCAGATGTCCGTGACTGATTATGAGGAGAGGTTTTCAGAGTTATCCCGCCATGCATTCATGATACTTCCTACTGACGCAGAGAGAGTGCGGAGGTTTGTTGCAAGGTTGCATTCTGGCATCAGGGCCAACATGGCCCGAGAGATGGAGATGGGGACTCCTTATCAGTTAGTGGTAGAGATTGCCCGGAGGATTGAGGGCTACCGTCTGAGGGGTAGGGAGCAGATGCAGCAGGACAAGAGGGCTCGATTCTCCGGAGATTTCAGAGGTGCCCCGGCTAGGGGTAGAGGTCAGTATGGTAGGGGTCAGTCCAACAGGCCCCCACATTCAGCACCACCACCGGCTCAGAGTGCTCCAGTGCGTCCCTATTTCAGTGTCATACCAGAAAGTTCTTATCGCCCGCCAGCTATTCAGGGTTCCTCCAGTGGGCATTCAGGTCCCCAGGGTTCTTCTGGCTCCTATTCCAGTGCTACGCCAGAGGTGTCGTACCGTCCTCCAGCCATTTCTGGTTCCTCCGATGGGTATTCAGGCCATCAGGGCCAGGCTTCCGGGCAGCAGGCTATGGTGCCCAGAGTTTGCTACGGGTGTGGAGACCCAGGCCACTTAAAGAGGACCTGCCCCAGGCTTCGGGGCAAGGCAGTACAGCAGGGTCAGCAGCCTATGATTCCAGCACCAGCAGCCCAGCCGCCTAGAGGCGAGGGACAGGGCGTTAGGGGCCGTCCTAGAGGTGGAGGCCAGACAGGGAGAGGTCAGCCAGCTACTGCTCAGTCGGGTGGAGGCCAGCCAACCGACGCTCCAGCCAAATTCTATACTCTTCCGGCCAGACCAGATGCATTGGCCTCAGATGCCGTTATCACATGTATTATTTCCGTCTGCGGCAGAGATGCTTCGGTATTATTTGACCCAGGGTCCACCTATTCATATGTGTCATCACTGTTTGCTCGTTTTCTAGTTATTGCTCCTGAGCCCTTGGGCACTCTTGTTCATGTGTCACACTCCTGTTGGCGATTTTGTGGTTTTGGATTAGATCTACCGGTCCTGTATGGTTACCTTATGTGGTTTCGAGACTAGAGCAGATCTCCTATTGCTTGATATGATTGATTTTGAGGTCATTCTAGGCATGGATTCGTTATCCCCATATCACGTCGTCCTTGTTTGCCACGCCAAGACTGTTACATTGGCGATGCTAGGGTTGCCAGGGTTAGAGTGGAGGGGTTCCACAGTTGATACATCCAGTCGGTTTATCTCTTTCCTGAAGGCTCGGCATATGGTCGAGAAGAGGTGTTTGGCTTATCTAGCTTATGTGCGGGACACCACCGCAGAGTCTCCAACGATTGATTCGGTTCCAGTAGTCCGGGAGTTCGCCGATGTGTTTCCTTCTGATCTTCCTGGCATGCCACCGGAACGCGATATTGATTTCTGTATTGATTTGGCTCCAGGCACCCAGCCTGTATCTATTCCACCGTACCGTATAGCTCCGGGAGAGCTGAAGGAGCAGCTTGAGGAGTTGCTAGCAAAGGGGTTTGTTAGGCCCGGTGTATCATCTTGGGGTGCGCCAGTGTTATTTGTGAAGAAGAAGGATGGGACTATGCGGATGTGCATTGACTACAGCCAGTTGAACAATGTTACCATCAAGAATAAGTACCTGTTGTCGCGCATTGATGATTTGTTCGACCAGTTGTAGGGTGCTAGGGTGTTCTCTAAGATCTGTTGATACCCAATTTTTCCCTACCTATTTTTTATACTCAAAATATTCTCAAAATAGCATGTATAGTATGCCCAAGTAATTTTGACTTTTTTTTTCAATTTTTTAAAGCTTTTTAAAATCATTTTAGTATTTGTTTTAGCAGTACAAAATCCAATGATTATTCCCAAAAAAACTATCATTTTGGCGAGTAATTTATTCCTATCCTCATATTTACACCACGATATAATTAAGGTGATTTTTTGCATATTTTTTATAAATTTATTTGATATTTTTAAGCTAAATTGCATAAAATTGCAATTATAGCCTATATTTCGATTAATAGCGTTTTACAATTACAAAATTATTCCCAGTATTTTTAGATTAATGTTTATATATTATTAATTAGTTCAGTGCTTTTAATTTATCTTTAAAATCATTTTAACTATTTTAATTAAATTAAAAGGGAAAAATTGGCTATTTAATATATAGCCCATCTGCATTTCAATTATAGCCACATTAATCCCCTTAATTGACCCCATTCCAGGCTCAATTCTGGACCAGTACAACCCAACCCCTAACCCGTTTAAATTACCCGACCGGACCCTATTCTAATCACAGCCGTTGGTCTAAAAGATCAACGGCTCACACACACCCTTTCCATTTTTAATCTACCAACACCCCAACCCTAAATTCATTTCCCTTTACCCGCCGCCCTTGAATCCCCTTCCTCTCCCATTCTCTCTGCAAACCCTAGTCGCCGCCACCCAATGAACCCTAATCCCCTTCTATTCTCACCAGAATCCATGGCTTCTCAGGCCATGGAAACCTCATACTGACCTCCTATTGCTCCTATATGCCTGATACTCGAAGGTTTGAGGCTAGACTTCAAAGGTCTCCACTCAGACCTCCGCCTACTTGAGGTTTCCGACCATCTCCGGCCTGGCTCCGGCGTATCTTAGCCTCCTGAGCCTGTTTCAAACCTTATCCGACTTATATCGGACCTTTTCCAAGCCTTTCTCATTCTAGGGTTCATCTGAAACTCTAGCTGTTCGAGGTTTTTCTCCGATTCTCTTCAGATCTGTGTGTATTCATGCTCTATTTTGAGATTTTAAAACATTTCCCCAACTTTTCTTTAAAAATTTTCCTTTCAAAGTCACTTCTTTCCGATTTAGGGTTTCTGAAAAGCTTAAGTGTTTTTCCGACTTTTCTTTTCCTTTCTTTGTGTATGTTTGCCTCTACTATGTTCTTATGTTCTTCTTTTACCATGCATGTTCCTCTACCGTGTTTTCTACACTATGTGCTTGCATGCTTTTCACTATGCTCTGCTACTTTCTTCCACTATGATCTCGCCTACTGTATTTTTCTACTGTGTTCATCAAGTGTTCTTACTATTTTTACCTTTTTAAGTTTCCTCTAGAATACCTACTTAAGCATGTTTTCCTCTACTGTTTCTTTTGCTTCCATTATGTTTCGAATTAATTCCCTTACTCTGTTTGCTTTAAACTTTCTACTGTATTTGCTTGTTCCCTCATTTTTGTCTTCTTTGCATCTGATTCAAGTAAAAACCCTAGGATTTTGGGGTTTTTGGGCGAGTTTGGTCTTGTGTGTTTGGGTTAGGGTTCTATTTGAGCCCTGGACTCTCTCAAACTCGCTTTGGATCTATGTATTGAATTCGAACCCTTTTGTGTATGACTCTGAATTCTTCTATACTAGACTCTTCTGATTAGCATGACAGTCCCTTTTATATGTGTTAAAATCTTTCTTCAAAAAGGTTTTCCAACTTATGTTCGAATCAGAATCCTTTTTTTTGGGGTTAATTGATTGTTGCTGATTCTTCTTAAGTAAAGCCTCTCTTTACCTTTTTCTGACTTGGTTCATTCGTACAAAATTTTCGACTCATGATTGCTTGGCTGTCAATTGGTTTCCTTTCCTTAATTTGCACAACTGTGTACTGTCAAAATCTTTCCCTTAAATAACTATTATGCATTTACCCCTTCTTGCACTACTTTGAAAAGTGTTTAGTTAACCTCTTTCCTTATTTACTTTGCCCGTTTGAAATCAGAATCCCTTAATTAAAGGGAAACCTTCTGTGATTGATTATTCTTACCTATTTCTGCTTCCTTTCTGCACTATAAATACATGACTTTCTTCAACACTACACACACGATTAAGCACACAAAAATCACAACTCTCTTCTGAACTTATAACATTCTTGCTTCTTGACTGCACTTTGGCTTTTACAAGGCTACTGCTTCTCTTTACTTGCTTCTTTGCAACTGGTATGTCCTAAAATTAATTCCAGTATCGTTCTAATGTGTTTATTTATGGTCTTTGTACCCATGTATGCTTTCAACTCTCTGCGAATTTAATTTTGAAGTACCTACGTGCTTTTGCCTGCTCTTTCTTTGTTTCTTGCTGCTAGTATAAACAATTGCTCCCATACCCCATTCCCCTATGTGTGCTGAGTTAAGGTATGGCCTGACAGCATCCCAATTGCTGTCCAGGGCTAAACCTGACCTTCAACAAGGTCTTAACTCCCCAATTCTAAGGCTGACAGGCTGGTCAGGGGTGTGCCAGCATCCTAATTGCTGGGCATGACCACCAGCCTGCCCTGGCCTCCCCTTAATTCCCTTTTATTGCACTTACACTTATCCCTAGTCTCTAAGTTCTGCCCCCCTCCTATGAGCCTTGCCTTGGGACCTTGAGTTCCCTCTGAACTTGGACATTTGAGGGCTGGCCTTTCCACACTGCACTATAATCTGATTCTGCAATGATATTTGGGGTGTAAGCATTGCCTGGAACTCTTGAAGTTCCTTGGAACTTTGACACATCCCAAATAAGAGAAAGGCTTTGGAAAATCCGATCCTGGAAGTTGGTTTATCTCATATTATTAGACTCTGAGTCTGGATTAGGCTGATTAGATGTAGATGTAGTCACTGATGTAATTTCATTCTTTCCTCTGATTCATTTGGTCTGTAATAAATTTTGTAATAACTACTGGGTGTATAGTGAAAGGGATGGGATTGAATGCATGCAAAAGGGGTAGATACCATGTTTTAGGGATATTTACTTTTAAAATTCAGCACCTTATGTAGATACCATGTTTTAGGGATATTTACTTTCAAAATTCAGCACCTCATATAGATACCATGTTTTAGGGATATTTACTTTCAAAATTCAGCATCTCATGTAGATACCATGTTTTAGGAATTATTATTTTCAAAATTCAGCATCTCATGTAGATACCATGTTTGTAGGACTTACTACTTTCAAACCTCTGCATCTCACATAGATACCATGCTCATAGGTTTTCTGCACTTCGTATAAATACCATGCCCATAAATCGTTGCTGAAACTCTGCATATCGTATAGATAACGTGCCTATAGGACTTCCTGCATTTGCATATGCATTTGTCACTAGGTAAATCTGCTTATAGGAGTTAAAATAACCAATTGCATATAGATGACCTGCCCATAGGATCTCTGCATGACAATAACAGCGATAAAATCAGTAACGCCTAGAGAGCATGCCTATAGGAGCAATCAACTAAATCTGAATCGCCCATTCGCTCCTAAGTTTAAACTAAGTGGTAATTTGTTTAACACTCGCAGAGCTTACAATCAACAATTCTTTTTTTTAGCAATCAGTTTATTCCTCCATTAATAGATATCATGCCTATAGGTCCCGTTTAACACATAGGCAAATAGTTAAATAATTAATCAACTATGTCAGTTTTCGACAACTACATCTAAGCAGGACTATTTTGGACTTCTCATCTGAAAATATGTGATTTATCAACCACCCTTCCTACGTTAAGTTTAACTAAAGACCTAACCTGTATTTGCAAGTCGTGCTAAACAATCCGTTTCCTTAAGTGAGGAGGCATGTTTGAGCTTTTAATTGCTTTTTGTTTCCCCTTAACTGCTTATGTGTTTTTGTTTGTCGCCTTAGACTTTTATCCTTTTAAACTCTGAAAAGCCCCAACTCCCTCCCCTTTAGGATTAGTAGTCCCAAATGCCTTCGGGACTGATAGGACTGGAACGGGTAATAGCATGCAATAAGTAACGATACCATTTCGCGCTTAACACCTTAACGGGGTGGGAAGGGTAGACATGGAGATGATGATCACGCGATAACACCATGCGTATGATTGGCTACCGGTGTTGTGTGGATGATCCATGTATTTTACAAACCTAGGACTCCCCTCCCTTTTTGTGTTTCTTTCTCTTTTCTTACTCGTTTTCTCGATAAGTTATCTTAATCCTTCTTTCACAAAATTCTGCCTTATCTATTCCAAATGAGTTCTAACTTGTGTGCAAGCCCCTTTATTTGAGCCATACTTGCTTATCTGTAAAGTCACAATTGTAACATGGCCGGGAACCACACTAGTGGATCTTGAGGGGTGCCTAACACCTTCCCCTCGAGATAATTTCTAGCCCTTACCCGAACTCTGGTTTTCCAACTCAAAAACCCTTAGTGTCCTAATGCACTTAATCATTAGGTGGCGACTCTTCAAATCCAAAACCCAATTCCCAAACGGGAATAGAGTTGTCTTCCCAAATGTCGTAAACCCGATTTCGCGAGGAAAAGGGGGCGTCGACAGCATGTCGACTCCGCTGGGGATATCTTTAGGCTTTTACCACTTCATGTTATTTGTGACTTTATTGCTTCTTTATTACTTTTATTTAATGTCTTTATCTCTCTGCTACTTCGAAATTGACTTGGCTTTTGTTTCTTTTTCTTTAACGCTTTCATTTACTGCTTTCCTTCAATGCCGTTGTAATTTTGAGCAATTATTGTAATCATTATGAACATGAAAATACGTGACAACTTGTTCATTCTTGTAATTGCATCTTCAACATCATATTCCACTCGTGCCAAACAAATACCATAGCAACTCTTATAATGAGTTGTTGCGCTCTTCCGATATTATTACCCCCTAAATTTGGCAAAGGCATATTTGCGGTAAAACCAGTCGATCAGCGGTGCAGTCGACGGTTCCGTGCCTTTCCCTCTTGAGTTATCCGCTCAAGGGTACGGGTCTAATACCCCATAGAAACCTTATTCTGTTTATCTGTGCATGCATCACTGTCAAACCTAGCCGAGTCAGTTATGTTCTCCACATAATGACTCTTTAAGATAGCCTTGTCCAGAGTCCACTGGGTTTCCTTGAAACCCAAACGGACAACACCATATTCTGTGCATTTATTTGGAGAACTAAATGCCATTATGCTAATTATTGGTTTAAATAGTCGAGTCCGGGGGGGGGGGGGTATTGGTCTTAACCCTTTTGTTTTGCAGAAAATGGAGAACAAGGTCCCCGACTTCGGTATGGTCAGTATACCCTCACTCTTGTTGACCTGGTGGAGGAATCTCCCATCAAGTGACCAAATCAACGAATGGAAAGAGAGGGTCACCAAGGCTAGCGAAAAGCTGGAGTATCTGGAATACAGTCTGTTGGAATTGGAAGGAAAAATGAGAAAGACAATCACCTACTGCTAGAATGCTGAGGGAAATGAAGGAGGACACTTGGCTAGGGCTTATTTGCTGCTGGGACTGCGTGAGCTGGCGAAGCTGTTCGATGGAGCTAAAGATGCCGAGTCTGGGGAAGGTCCTTCTGGGACCAAGTAGTTAGGAGTCTTTTCTTTTACTTTTGAATGTAATAAGGCCAATGGCCATTAGTGAGATTTTATTTTCCGCAATTTTAGTGTCGTTTTGGGGATTCGTCTTATTTTTATCAATAAAATAAGGCATTTAGCATTATAAGTTCTCCAAATCAACTTGTCGCTAGTCCTACCTTGGGCGCAATGAGGCACCCAAATTAGGACACGATTTATATTCTCACACTATGTGTTGAAATATCGCAACATTTTTCTCATAATCCTTGCTAACTTGTTACCTTTTTGTTTTTACTTTTTGTTTATTCCCCCCCCCCCAAAAAGGTTAGTTCGTGCACTATGGCATCATCATCCTACTCCACAAGATCTAAGGGCCCTCCACCTCCTCCTCCTTAGAGTCCTATCAGAAACAAGAACAAAGCGAAAATGGAAGACTTAAGCAACGTCAGGAAGGAGAACTCGGTCGAAAGGGTAGAGGTTACTCAGGGTATTCAGGTTTCCAAGGAAAGTGTCGTCCAACTTGAGCAGAAGTTGTTGAAATTTCAGGAGGAACTGGACCAAGTTCGGAATTTGGCAAGCTTGTCATTTTCCCTCACCACCCCAGAGGTCAACTTCCCCAACACTCAAAATCCCACACCACCACAAAACATCCCAAAACCACAGAAACAACCCATTCCCCGTCAAAATTGCAACACATGCCACACTTTGAACAACACCCCACTACTCATTCCTGAACCACTAAACTCCACAAATGATCATCCCCACCACACACCCATCTATGTGGAAACCATACCACAATATACTCAACCTATTTCAAGCACATCGGAGTCTGGTGACAAAGACTCTCTCATCAGGAACCTGGCCGCAGATCTCAAGAAGCTGACTAGCCGAGTCCAGAGTGTTGAAGGAAACAAAGGTATCGAAGGACTGAATTACGAGGACCTTTGTATTCAGCCAGATGTCAAACTACCCGAGGGGTACAAACCTCTCAAGTTCGAGATGTTCGATGGCACCGGAGATCGCAGAGTTCATTTAAGGACATTCTGCGACAAACTGGTCGGAGTCGAAAGGGATGAAAAGATTCGCATGAAGCTCTTTATGAGAAGCCTGAAAGGAGACGCTCTATCTTGGTACATTAGCCAAGACCCCAAGAAGTGGACAAACTGGGTAGGTATGGTGTCCGATTTCATGGACAGGTTCAGATTCAATACGGAGAATGCGCCAGATGTATTCTACATCCAGAATTTGAAGAAGAAACCTACAGAGACATTCCGCGAGTACGCTACTCGTTGGAGATCAGAGGCTGCTAAGGTCAGGCCGGCCTTCGAAGAAGAACAAATGAACAGGTTTTTCGTCCGAGCTCAGGATCCACAGTATTATGAGAGGTTGATGTTGATCGAAGGCCAGAAATTCTCCGACATTATCAAGCTAGGAGAAAGGATTGAGGAAGGCATTAAAAGTGGTATGGTCACTAATTTTGAGGCATTGCAGGCTACCAACAAGGCTCTACAGTCTGGTGGCACGTCCAAGAAAAAGGATGTGAGTGCCTTGATGGTTGCACAAAGAACGAAATCCCCAGTAAAATACCAAGCTTACCCAGTACCTCCTCTCACATATCAACATATCCCTAATTACCAAGCACCTCCGCCCTCTTACCAAATTCCACCACCTACTTACCAATCATCCCCGTCCCCCACATATCAACCTACCTCACCAAGATATTCCCAACCTGCACCTGTCTACCAAGCCTATAATGCTCAACCCTCTCACCATCAATCACCTCCCACTCGCCAAAACTTCCCCAGGCCATGCCCTAACTTCGACCGTAGACCTCCCAAGCAATACACTGCCATCGCCGAACCAATCGACCAGCTATATGAAAGACTCAAAGCCGCCGGTTACGTCACCCCAATCCTTGCCATAACTCCAAAAAATCCTTCCCAATGGGTTAACCCAAACAAAACCAGTGCATACCATTCCGGCATGAAAGGGCATACCATTGATGAGTGCCGATCTCTGAAGGACAAAATCCAGGCTCTAATTGACAACAAAATCATCATGGTGAAGGAGCCTGCTCCTAATGTTCGCAACAATCCCTTGCCTGATCATAAGGGTGGGGGTGTGCACATGATCGAGGTAGAAGATGATTGGGACCCCAAAGGGTCAATTGGATTAATTGCCGAAAGTGACGAGCCCAAGAAACCAATAGTCACACTGAATCCAATTGTAGTCCAGATCCAGCCCTCTAGGGATGCTGAAGTAAACATGTCTGTGCCTCTCGAGCTTGAAACACCCTCATCCACAAAGACCGCAGAGCCAATTGAGGTGGAGTTTGGGTCTCCAAAGGCACCTGTACCATTTGAAGTTGTTGTGTTACCTCCCAGGACGAGGGTGCCCATTCCTATAGTAATGTCAGCCATAACGTCGTTCCATACACATGTCGTTCCTTGGGATTACACCGCCGAGGCGAGAAGGAAGGGGAAAACTAGGTCTGGAGAAGCAACTGCAACACAGGGTATGACCAGGACCGGCAGAATTTATACTCCGGAGCACTTAGTTGAATCAAGCAGACCTCTGGACGTCCTATTGAAACTGGGCCCGATGATCTCTGGAGGAAGATACAGGCCAAAGAATACTCAGTTGTTGATCAACTAAATAAAACACCAGCGCAGATCTCCATTTTAGCTCTGCTGCAAAGCTGTGAGACACATAAGAACGCCCTGATGAAGATACTAAGCGAGGCGTATGTACCCAGTAGCATAACTGGGGGAGAGATGGCAAACATGGTCGGGCAGATATTAGAGAGTCGTAAGATCACTTTCCACGAGGATGAGTTGCCCCCAGAAGGGTTAAGCCATAACAAAGCGTTGCACATCACTGTGCAGTGTGAAGACTATTCCATCACCAGGACATTGATAGACGGAGGGTCCAGCCTCAATATTTGTCCATTGGTGACCCTCAGAACATTGGGGAAGAGTCTACATGAAATCAAGGATGGGGCTATCAACGTCAAAGCTTTTGATGGTTCCCAAAGGTCCATTATTGGGGAGATCAGTTTATGTTTGCAGATGGGACCAACTTGGTTTGATGTTTACTTTCAAGTGATAGACATCCCAGCGTCCTACAATTTGTTGCTGGGACGGCCTTGGATCCACGTCGCTGGAGCTGTAGCATCAACCCTGCACCAGGCAGTGAAATTCGAGTGGAATTACCAAGAGGTGATTATTCATGGTGATGGGAGTAACCCCATATACAGTCGCCAAGCCATCCCAGCGATTGAAGAAAGAAGGAAGCTAGGAGGAGAAACCTACCACCAGATTGAGCGAGTCAACACCGTGGACAAAGATAAGTGGTGGGATAACAAGATAGAAAGTATACTGAATTTGAGCGGGTATGAACCTGGCAAAGGGCTCGGCAAGAACCTCCAAGGAATCACCAAGCCTATCAAACTGAAGAAACATGGCACCACTTTCGGGTTAGGGTATGGATATACTTGGCAAGAATTCAGGAACTGGTCGCCACCATGGCGCGGCCCTTACTACCCGCTGGAGCACCCAATACCCCGCCTGGAGCAAACTTTCCAGCCA